>NW_021703772.1:6345297-6377118 GCF_005190385.1 Monodon monoceros | reverse complement strand
CATGAGCACACACACTGAACAATACTCCTTGATTCTAAGAGAGAAACATAAGCACGTATGCACGCATACACACGTGTACACACAGTGCATGAGCACACACACTGAACAATACTCCTTGATTCTAAGAGAGAAACGTAAGCACGTGTGCACGCATACACACGTGTACACGCAGTGCATGAGCACACACACTGAACAATACTCCTTGATTCTAAGAGAGAAACGTAAGCACGTGTGCACGCACACACACGTGTACACACAGTGCATGAGCACACACACTGAACAATACTCCTTGATTCTAAGAGAGAAACATGAGCACGTGTGCACGCACACACACGTGTACACGCAGTGCATGAGCACACACACTGAACAATACTCCTTGATTCTAAGAGAGAAACGTAAGCACGTGTGCACGCATACACACGTGTACACGCAGTGCATGAGCACACACACTGAACAATACTCCTTGATTCTAAGAGAGAAACGTAAGCACGTGTGCACGCACACACACGTGTACACACAGTGCATGAGCACACACACCAAAAAGTATGAAACAGATGCAGAGTAGCTTTCCCACCTGCTTCTTCTTGGCACCTTTGTGCCAAGCACTGTGTATCAGGAGGAAAGGCCTGTAGTAGTAAAATTATCATTAAGAAAGATGATATTTCCACATAACACTCCCTTTTTAAAGAAATTCCTCAAATATTTTCTTTTTAAAAAAAATTTATTTATTTAAAAAAAATTTCTGTCCACGCCGCATGGCATGTGGGATCTTAGTGCCCTGACCAGAGCTCGAACCCACACCCCCTGCATCAGGAGCACAGAGACGTAACCACTGGGCCGCCAGGGAAGTCCCCACATAACAACCTTTTGAAGTTAATGAAAAGCCAGTACACACTGATCCTCAAGTTGCCCACTGTATCCCTAAGAAGACCCAGGGACAATTTACTTAAATTAGTTAAATTTACATTTCCTTAATATTATGTCACCATTTGGATTTCCTTAATTTTTCTAACTTGGGATTTAAATATTTTTGTTATTTCCTAAAAGTTGTTGAGTCTTTAGGGTCAAGTGGAACTTCAGAGAGCATCTGTAGCGGAAGCGTGTACGTCTTCTGTCTCCTCGGAAAACTGGGTCAGCGTGGTCTGAGCCCAGCATGGGACTGGTTCAGAAATGGACATGTGAATCCATGCAGGCCAGGGACAACAACCAAGAGTCTGCTGGACACATTTTCTTGCTTTTCGGGTATATCTTTCTTCAGAATGAAGTTGATGCACGGCAGAGGGCAGAGATGACAGAAGCTGAGATGTGGATCCAGAGCCAGTGGGTTCAGCTGAGCCCCAGACCTGTCCGACACCTGCACTTCCAGAGCCGACCCATGCTTCATTGCGTAGGTCACTTGGGGCTGGCTGTTAGGGTTGTGTGATAGGCTATCACGTTCAGATCATCTCATCTCAGACAAGAAACCACAGTCCATTAGGCCATGCCTCAAGCGCTTGCCCGCCACCATCAGCTACTTAGAGAAAGACCAGGAACTGGGGCCCAGTCTCCCGATGACAAGTCCACGGCTCTTCCCATCCCATAACCTGTATGCACTGGAGCTGACCTTCCACACGTTTTGCCGAGCACACTGTGCTTTGGTGGATCAGTGGACCTCCCTGGACTGGGGTCAGGAGGGGAGATGGGGTCTTTAACGTTCAGAGAAAATGATAAAATCAAGGAAGCAGTGTTTGCTTGGGAGACCATATCTTGATGACCGAACTTACTGAGATCCTTCTTGATCTTTGCTCAGGAGCCAAGGTGCTTGCCAGGCTGCTAACATTTTAGAGCTTTGATATTGGCAGGCAAAAGCTCATTGAGACTCCTGTTCCCCAATCAGTCTTGTCTTTTGATTAGAATATTTCTGCCCCTTGCTGTTGTAATGCTCAGAAAGGGCTTCCAAGATATCCTAAGAATATCTTGCCTGTGTGTTATAGGGAAGAAAAGAAGGAGATGAGAGAAGAAAGCTGTAGTCTGCCCGTCCCCACCGCGCCTGGACCTTTTTCTTTGTCCAGAAACAAAGGACGCACTCTTCTCTGTCTTGTTTTCGTGGAACCTGTGATTCCTTCCTCCATAACACACCTTTCTGTTGTTGTTGTTCTGGGCATGACATTAAAGGACGAAGGTATTAGATCATGAATCAGACAACCTAGTTTTAACACCTGGAAGTGACCTTGAGCATATGTCATTTCAATGTCACTCTGAAAAACTTAGTGTCCCCAAGCCTCCGCTCACTCATCTGAAAATGAAGATAATAACCCCTGCCTAGCACATTTCCTGCCTGAGCTGCACCCCAGCTCGTTTTGGGGATCAATTAGATTAGCTGGGTACCTACTATGTAAGAGGCACATCGTCGGGTGGGGGGGCTCCCGGAGTGATATACAAATGTAAATTGTGGAGCGTCATGTAAATGTTAGGTGTTGTTACCTCACCGTCATAAAAACACTCATCTGGAAACTATACCAAACATTTTATTTCTTCTTCAACTACTGTCATCTTCCACATCCATAAACTTCCCAGCTCTTCTATTACTCACATTAGTGGTAAGAACAAAATGATATCCTTTTCATACCTGCCACCTTCCTCACTGAGCAATAACCATGTCCACTTGAAACAGTATAAAGGGCACTGGAGGAAGCATTTATTCTGCAGTCCTGCATCACTGGGGTTTTAGAGTGTCAGCTAAATATTTACAAGTGATTGATGCCCCTGACAATTCTCACTTTTCATTTTCTATTAATCAGTCACACGTGGATCAGGAATAAGGCAAACCTTTACCCTTCGTGTAAGGGCTGTGGTCAAAAGAGATTACGCTGTTTCTGAGTTGTGTAACTCAGAAAATGGCATCATGCTAGTTAAAAGCATCCTTTTATATGTTAGGGGTTGAATTTAGTCCCCTTCCCCCCACAAAAAAAAGATATGTGAGGTCTGAACCCCTAGTACCTCAGAATGTATTCTTGTTTGGCAATAGGGTCATAGCAGGTGTGATTAGTTAAGTTGAGATAAGGTCATACAGGAGCAGAGTAGGCCCTAGTCCAATGTGATTAGTACCCTTATAAGAAGATGCCCATGTGAAGACAGACACACAGGGAGGAGGCCATGTGACAGTGGAGGCCCAGAATGAGTAATGCGGCTTCAAGCCAGGGCACACCAAGGCTTGCAGCAATTGTCCGAAGGTTGGAGGAGGTAAGGCAGGATGTCCTTACAGCTTTCAGAGAGATCATGGCCCTACTGACACATTGATTTCAGACTTCCAGCGTCCAGAACTGTAAGAGAATATATTTCTGCCATTTTAAGCCATCCAGTTTGTGGAACTTTGTTAAGGCAGCCGTAGAAAACTAATACAGTATATAAGAAATTTGGGAAAAGGAGATCTTCCAAATGATGCTGTATTCGTTACCTATTTCTGTGTAACAAATTACCTAAGCTTGAAATAATACATCTTTATTATCTCACAGCTTCTGTGGATCAGGAACCTAAGCGTGGCTTAGCTGGGCTTTCTGCACCACTGTCCCTCACAGGCTGCACTCAGGGTGTCGGCCAGGGCTGGGGTCTCATCTGAAGGCTCCCTAGGGCAGAATCCATCATAAACTGATGATGTAATTGGTCCCGACTGTAGGTGTGTGAAGGCAGCAGGGGGGCTCTCAGGTAAGCTCCGGAGACCAGTGATGCTTGTCTCAGGTACTCAGGAAAGAAAGATAGCTCATCGTGACGTAACAAGTTAAGTCTTCAAAGACAGAAGAACAAAGAGTATATTTCTTGATACCAACTGTTACCTCCATGAAGACTACATGT
Source organism: Monodon monoceros (assembly GCF_005190385.1). Classification (NCBI taxonomy): domain Eukaryota; kingdom Metazoa; phylum Chordata; class Mammalia; order Artiodactyla; family Monodontidae; genus Monodon; species Monodon monoceros. Next base: position 6,373,287 of record NW_021703772.1, on the reverse strand, counting down.
TTGTTTTCTTTTTTTGGAGCATATGTATTTTTGGAAATATGCCAAAACAGGTTTAAGGAAAGACTGGAGAAATTAAGTGATCTTATCATTTCCTTTTGTGATACCTTGGGGAAATCAGTGGTGAGATCTCTGTCCTCTCAAATACTGGGATTGTAGGGAAAAGGAAAACAGCAACATATCTGACATTTAGCACAAATTTATTACATGACTGACCCTGTGTTACCCACTCAATTACTTTCCCAGAGGAAGCCTATTAATGCATATATTTATACACACTTTAAAATACCTATTGAGCATCTACTGTATACCAAGTGCTGTGTTTGGCACTGGGAATACAGTAGATAACGAGACAAGTTTTTCGTTGGGCTTTAAATGGCACAAATAATCCGATCTCCTGTACTCAGAGTTCTGAATAGTTTCACTTAGAAACACAAGTATCTACTAGGAATTGAAACTCCTGTTTTGTTACTGACAGATTGGAAAGACTATCTTTCTACTTGTCCATCAAATTGTAGTGGAGGCCCTGGCGAACATTTCTGCCCCGGTCAGCAGCAAACAGGAGAACCTCTGTGGTCTGTGTGCAGCAGAGGGAGGGAAGTGGGAGAGGGAGAGAGAGACAGAGACAGAGAGACACAGAGAGAGGGAGTGTTGCTTGAAGTCCTTTCCCTGATACCCTCCAGGGAGCAGGTGAGGCGGGTATGGCCAAGGTGGGTGGATGTTTCAGATTTGGCTCCTGGTTAATAGCTCAGTAGAGCTGTGGGGCACTTTGGAGGAGAGGACCTTCTGCTTGGTTAATCTACGGGGACATTTATCTGAATGGCCTCTCTGTATAGCAGGGCAACATCTAATTACCAAGCATCGGCTCCTCTCCTGTGAATGGCCCTCCTCCCCTTTGAAGGCCCAGGTCCCGATCCCATCCTTTAGTGTAAACGAAAGTGGGATCCGGCTGCTCGCCGCTCAAAAGCCAATAGAGAGGCCAGGTTGGTGGAAAGGAAAGTTTGCTTTATCTTGGATGCCGGCAACCGGGTGCGGGGGGGAGGGGGGAGTGGGAGACAGACTCCTGTCCAAAGGGTGACTCCCCCCCACTGACAATCAGGGGGCAAGAGCTTTTATAGACGGATGCAGAAACAGCACGGTCAGCTCTGACCATCATCTTGATATTAGCCATGCAGTGGCCTGATCAGCATCATCCTGATTGTTTTAAGTCGTGCAGTTAATCTTCAGTCCCAGGGTCAGTTTGTTCCCATTTCTTTGAGGCCAGTTCTCGGAATTGTGGCAGCTTATGTCATGGTGCAACCTGATCATCATGTAGTTAACTTCTTCCACCTGGCGGGACTTTCAGTATCTATAAGACGGCTCACAGGATACGCCTCAGAATAGTATCTGTAGCCCATGAAGAGGAACTAAAGGTCCTTGACTTTGCTTACTGACTAGACTATTATTATTTGGTCTCCCTCGACTATGTTCCTTTGTTTCTGCATTTTCTCACTTCCCTGATTAAACTTATTCTTGGTTAAAGTTTTTCCACAGACAAAGGCAGGCTGAGGACATGGGGTGGGGTGGGGGGGAAGGACCATAGGGCTCTGCTCCATTTCATTAACTCAGGGTAGCACATTACTCTAGTCTCATATCTTTGGGACTCCTGTATGTTTGAAATTAAATTTGTTTTTCTCCTGTTAATCTGTCTCACATCAATTTAATTATTAGACTAGCCAAAGAACATAGAAGAAAGGAAGGGAAAACTTTTCCACCTCGATAATAGAAAAGAAAAGTGAACTAGAAGCAGTGCAGAAAGAAAGCACTGCCATTGAAAGCAGATCAAAGGTTATGGGTGACAGGATGGAGAAAGATGGGAAAAATGAAACTAATATGAGCCAAGAGTTATAAAAGAATTGGAGAGAAGTGAGAACGAAGCAAGACAGACAAAGGAGATCCAACACACACATAATCGATGTCTCTAAAGAAGGTAACAACATAGTGGACAGGAACAATATTTAAAGTTGTAATTCAAGCACAATTTCCAGAAATAAAGGAAGAAGTGACTCTTCAGTTTGAAAGATTGCAACATTTGTCCTAGAGGAAAATATTTACATTGGACCATCAATGTGGAGACTCCTCTTATAAAGTTACTGAACTTCAGAAAGAAAGATAGAATCCTTTGGACACATAGACCAAGAGATCAAATGAGCTCTTAGGGGGGAAAATCAGTTATGCTCAGAGCACTCACAGCCTCAATTAGTCCTTGAAATGACAGAGCAAAGTCTACAAAGTCCTAAAGAAAAAACCCATTAACACAAGAATTTTATAGCCTCCTATGCCTTATGTGACAAATAAAGGCAGCAGCAAAGCATCTTTGAACCTGCAAGAGCTTAGAGAATATCATCCCCATGAGTTGCTTTTAAAGAAACTGCTAGATGACATTCAGCTAGTTGAAAGGTCAATGGAAAAAAATACAGGGAAAAGACCACCCGTGAGCACTGAATTCATTACGCTCGCTGTAGGGTTAAGACCAAAGCACTTGGTTACGGGCATTAGAAATGATAGAATCAGTGAAAACCAGGAGACAAAGAAGGCAAATATGTAGCTGGAGAAAGTAAATGAGGGATCTTTTCTTCATTACATAACATTTTCTATTTTTTAAAAAATTTTATCCCAGGTATATTGATTACATATTTAAAAAATAAATAATGCATTTAAAAAAATAACATGAAAAAGATGGGCCAACATTTTAGACTTTACTATTCTATCAATTAGAAGCCAGAAGATGAAATAGAGTTTTGTGCCATCTCAACGACAACCAATGTGTGTGGAGAGAAGCCATCTAACCTCTCACAAACCAGAAAAAAGGCTGAGAGGGAAAAGCCAAGGAAATGTAGCATCCTGTATGGGGTTTTATGATCGACTGGGTATTTTTCTTGTGGCAAACATTCCAACGATCTTTTTACAAGGACACCATATTACATTGGTGTGCAGTTTTGTGGAGGAGGAGGTGCTTGAGGAGCCTTTTCAGGTCATAGTGACTTCTACTGTGGGCTTGTGGTCTTTACCCTGTGAGTCTCCTGGGATCCCCATGGCCGGGGAAGGGGAGCAGAATTTGCTGCCCCAAAATATGCATCTTTGGCATACGGACTATCTTGAGCTGGTTATTTTTTAAGAAGCAGCAGACACAGAAAAAGCTCTGAAAACCAAGTAGAAGTCATGAAACTCTTATCACTGGAGAAGACAAGGACGTACAACTGCAAGACCACCTTACCCTTGTTTACTGTGCTTTTCCTGATAACTCCCTTTACTGGCTCCCTAACCCCTAGCATCTTCTTTTATCTTTAGCTGGCGATGGTGTGGTGGCTTGGGCCATTTCAGAGAGTTTTACTCAGTTTTCCTGGGTCTCTCTCATGTATACGGGAGGTATATATGTTATTAGACTTCCGTTTGCCTTTCTCCTGTTAACTTGCCTTTTAACTCCGGGGTGGAGAGGCAGGCTTAGCCAAGAACCTAGGAGGGTAGAGGGAAAATTTTTTTTCTCCTACACTGGACTTGCCCATCATTTTCTTTCTTTCTTTTTGTTTTTTAAACATCTTTATTGGAGTATAATTGCTTTACAATGGTGTGTTAGTTTCCGCTTTATAACAAAGTGAATCAGCTATACATATACATATATCCCCATATCTCCTCCCCCTTGTGTCTCCCTCCCACCTTCCCTATCCCACCCCTCTAGGTGGTCACAAAGCACCCAGCTGATCTCCCTGTGCTATGCAGCTGCTTCCCACTACCTATTGTACATCTGGTAGTGTATATATGTCCATGCCTCTCTCTCACTTGGTCCCAGCTTACCCTTTCCCCTCCCTGTGTCCTCAAGTCCATTCTCTACATCTGCGTCATTTTCTGTCTGCCCTAATCCTGGTTCTAGGGTATTTCAGACAGCATCTGAGCCTCAGTGGAGGACCTGCAGTGACTTAGCCCTGGACGCTGTCTCCATCCTCAGAGTCCCATTTCCCCTGCTGCAGCCTCACTGACGTCTGTGTCCTCAGTTCCCTGGCTGGGGCTTCTGTGTTGGTTTATTTTGCTCTGGCTCCTCCCAACTCCTCCCCCCAAGAGCACATGGCCTCCTCCTGGAATCCCAGCCTGGAGGCCAAGACTCTGCAGTCCCTTAGGAAGAGATGCTGCCTCACCCCTCTTTGGGTCAAAGTCCCCTCACTGGGGTACCTCAACTTTCTTTTACAATTTTTGTGCTATTTTTATGTTAGGTTTCTTTTTGGTGGTGTTGGTATTGTTTGAAAACTATCGATACCTTGACCACCCCAAGTTCCACCATAAACCAAGTTAACTTTACAACTTCTGGCTTGAACAAGTAGGTTTTCTGCCTCACTCTAAAATCCCTCCTCCTCTTTCCTTGCTTTCTGTTGGAACAATAAATCACCAATTCTCATGCCTCATTAAATGGTTTATACATAGAGTTGTCGACTGAAAGAAAACGCACAACCTAGAAGTTGAGAATTATGTTTCACTTGGCAGACAAAACTGAGGACTTAGGCCTGGGACACAGCCTCTCAGATGCTCTAAGCCACTGCTCCGAAGAGGCAGGGGAGAAACCAGGATATACAGCAGTTTGTGCAACAAAGACCAGCTAGTCGGAACATCAAAAGATTGCTGTTAATTAAGGAAAACCAGACATCTCAAGTTAAGGAAATTAGCGCTTTCCTATGTATGGAAAGATGCAAGAGTCTGGGCTCACTGAAATCATTCCTTTGATACGCACCTCAGCTATTTGGGGCCAGCATCCTGTGTTTTCTCGTCCTGAGTGTCCTCAGGTGCAACTTTGGGGGTGGCTGCAGCAGCCATTTTCTAGATGGGGGCATCCTGCCTCTATCCTGAGTTCCCTTAGGGCTCACCGTTGGGGTGGGTGGTCATAATGTGATGACTCGATGGCTACAACATCCTCTGTTTACTGATATGGCAAGCAATATTTTTCATTCACATAGTGCATCTCAAACTTTGATGCGTGTGAAAATCACCCGGGGTTCTTATTAAAATATAAATTCTGTTTCGTTTAGGTCTGAGCTTGGTCTTGAGATTCTTTTTGGGGGAGGAAAACGTTGACCCTTTTAGAGTTCCTGGCTGGGTCTGAAAAAGACAGATGAGCAGTAGGAAAGCACACACATATATTTACTGTAAGTTTTACATAACATGGGAACCTTCATAAGGAAAGGAAGACCTGAAGAAACAGTTAAACCCGAGTCTTTTTGTACTGGGTTTGATGAGGAGTGAACAGTAGTGTAGAAATAAATATAAGTCGAAAAGTGCGAGGTAAGTGTACAAACTAGGGGAAAATTAGCAACCCCTTTTGTTCAGATTCTTCTCAGTGTTTCTTCGGAGAGAAGGATGCTCCTTTGCTCAGGGCATAGGGAAGGCACCTTTCACATGAGGGTTCTGTGTCCAGGGGAGGAGGGTGAGGATCAAGGTCAAAGTGACCTTGCTGTTTCTGCTGTTTTCTCAAGCTCCTTCAGCTAAAAATACTCAATATGCCAAGGTTCCATATTTGGGGGTAGCATGTCTTGCACCCCATCCGTCTGTACTTCTGACAAGTTTCCAAGTGGTGATACCAGGCACTCCTTGGATGAAGACCACACTTTGAGTGGCAGGGGTCTCTACCGTTTCACTTTAATTACAACAGCAAGACCTCACTAAATGGCTTTACTACCTAGAACAAAACAAGGCCCCTACTCCTTAGTATTTAAAGTGTCAGCTCTTATTGCTCCAGGGTCTCTGCTCTTCCTTTGGGCAAATAGATAAATCTGCAATTCAGATTGACAGTGACTTTGAGTCCTGTACACTCAAACCCAATGACAAGCTATTACACGCCCCATTACAAGTTACCGATGTACCACAGGTAACCTAACACGTGGTTCCACATTCCTTTAATGAAGTCACATCGGGGCCGCCTTCTTCATTAGGTGTAGAAGGCATAAGGTACGTGACACTTTTAGGAGCCCAGGAAAATGTTTACATTTCTTGTAAAGATCAGAAGAAAAAAAAAAAAAAGAACTTTTAGTGTTGAACAAAATGTTTTAGTTTTTTTTTTTTTTTTTTTGCGGTATGCGGGCCTCTCACTGTTGTGGCCTCTCCCGCTGCAGAGCACCGTCTCCAGACGCGCAGACTCAGCGGCCATGGCTCACGGGCCCAGCCGCTCCGCGGCATGTGGGATCTTCCCGGACCGGGGCACGGACCCGTGTCCATCGCATCGGCAGGCGGACTCCCAACCACTGCGCCACCAGGGAAGCCCTTTAATCACTTTTTAACATACACCAATACGACCTGAAAATTTCTAAGACAGAGAGGGTATGCAGCATTTTGAAGGGTTGCAAAATATGCCACCCCAAAATATGTCTCTCTGGCATAAGGATTGTTTTCAGTTGAGTATTTGGAGAAAGGGCCGACAAAGCAGAAGTTCTGAAAATGGAATAGAAGTTACCCTTTTGAAAGGGAAATTTCCATATATAAAGGAAATCTCTGTTTGTAAGGGTGTCTCCCTCTCCGTACCAGGAAGAGAACGATGGCTCTAAATCTTTCACGGGAAACTTTTATCAGTGGAGAAGGTGTTGAGTTGAATCTTCATAACAACCTTACCTTTGTTACCATGGGTTTCCTAGGACCTTCTCTGTAACTGGCCTCCCCTACCTCACACACACCTTCCTTTAGCTACAGATGGCATTTAAGCTGGTGGTTTAGGCCACTTTGAGGAGTTACTCATTCTTCCCTGGGAATCTCCCATGTATGTATATATAACATGTGTACCTCATATATGTATGTGTGTGTGTGTATATATATATATATATATATATGAGATATACATTTTAATAAGCTTCAGTTTGTTTTTCTCTTGTTAATCTGTCTTTTATGACAGGGGTCTCTACTCAGATGGGTAGAGGGAAAATTGTTTTTCCTCCCCTACAATTTCCTAAATTTATTTGATCAGTCTTCCCCTCCCCCCTCATTTGGGAAGCTTCCCAAGGGATGCTTTGGGAAGTGCTAACCTAGAGTTACATTTTACTAAGTAAAATTTAAACCCACTACCGTTGCCTGTTTTGGCTGTTGGGTTTGGAGAAGATGTGTTCTTGGCATCACAACTTGGAATTCAGAATTCGCTTTCCTCAACACAATGCAGTGACAAGTAGTTGAAAGAGTATAATTAGACCTGTAATTTGGGTGTATGTGGGTAAGACAAGCTTCTGTGAACTAGTCTGCAAACCAAACCACCAGAGATAGAGAGAATCACTGGGGGAGAATCCACTCAGGGCTGCAAGCAGGTTAGAAACGTACGTATGGAATTCAACCCGGGCTTAACTGGGGAGCTGATTTTGTTGCAATTCTCAAAGCAAAGTTTTTATGAAGCTTAAAATATGCACCCATTTTTTGAATGACTGAACGTAACATGAATGGTTCTTACTTGTTGCCAGCTTATATGCCTCAAAATTCTGAGACATTCTTTCATGCTGTATCTTTCTTAAGAATTAAGAAAAAAAAAAAACCAAGCAAATGTCATTGTTACAGTCAACTTTAATTACTTGTTGCTATGGAGTTTTGCTTGGCTACAAATTCTTCATCTGCTTCTCCTAATTCAGCTAAAGTTTCCGCAGCTGAAGGGATATTCTGACTCTAATGAGAGACAATACATAAAATTTTTAATAGCTTTAGTCTTCACTCTAGCACGACCTAGCCAAGGAGTGCCAAGAAATGAAAACAAAACAGGAGACAGGGATATTTCATAAGCCCGCCAACACAGATCTTCAAGAAGAGAGATTTGAAATATTTTCTTTTTAGGGGATGGAAATTTTGTTGTAACAGCTTGAGAATGAAAGAAAAAGCCATTTGTCAATGGGCTCATTTTAAAACTCAAGCTGTTAGCTGGGAAGCAGGCTCTCCCTCAGAAACATCATCTTAACTTGTTTTTCCTGAAGAAAACAAAAGTTTAGCAGTTGTCACAACGGTTCAGGTAATCTTATTCTGTGCTTGATGGAGCAAAATAGAATTGAATGTTAGACCAGGCCAGATTAATTGAACAAACTCTTTTTAAAAAATCAGATATTTTATTAAATAAGAGTAAAATCAAACTGCAGTGGTGCATGGGGCTTGTTTCAAACACTTCACTCCATATGACACATGGAAGCTGAGCATTTGCCATTATAAGTTCCTCAAATGACTGTTCTCTCCTGCCATTTAAGAATGGAATTTGGGGTAAAAGTTGAAGTATTTAAGAGGTGAAATGGCAACATTTTTGAAACAATTTGAAACGGTGGCTTTGTAATGTCTCAACTTGGCTAGGTCAACCTACCTTTCCCAGAATTCCCTTTCTGGTAGGCTTCTTGTTAGGGTGGGCCACAGACGACATTCTTGGGAGGCTTTGAAGGCAGAAGGATGCGGCAGCCATTCTGTTGTTCTTGCATGTCCTCCCCGAGCAGCCGGCTCACTTCTCGCTTTGTCGGCATGAGAAGGCAGCTGGGCCTGCAACCACTCCACCTTCCCCAAGATCCTCCCCCTGATTCTCCAACTCCTGGGCCAGGTGTGTGTTCAGCTCTTGAGGTAGGGCCCTGGCTTCTGCAGGACTCCTTTTTCTAAGGTTGGTGGTGGTAAGAATGACGTGAGTTTATGACTTGCAGACTTCCACTGCTCTCTGAAGACTTGCCATCTGTCCACCCTTGTGGGGTTCCAGCCTTGATCACCCCCATTTTCCATCAATCTGTCCTTCTGACTCCTGCCCTGCCCGTGGACTTCAACCTCCAGCATCAGACACAAAGATAGCAGCCTTCCAGATACATGGAAACAAATACAGATATGCCGATATATAGACTTCTAGTGGTTCTTCCTCTCTGATGAACTCTGATACACATGCCTACTCTCATATATAAAAATATATAGGATATACACTTATACATATATAAATACATGTAATACTGAGAGAAATAAATCAAATATATTAAATCAAATACATTAAATAATTGTTAACCATTATTGAACCTAGATAGTGAGCACATGAATGTTTATTTTACTATTCTTTCAAATTCTTTGGTATTTTGAACTTATCCATATAAATGATTTGGGGAAAGACAGAATGGCTCTTAGTAATGAGTAAAGTTTCCAGATTCTCAGTCCAAAGAACTATGGAGTAACGTCTCAGCAAATAATTTTTTTTTAAGGGAAATTAGGCCGTAGACTCATTTAATGTGTTGAAGTGCCCAGTAGGTGCTGGGCGCTGTCCTAGACGCTGGAGATTCTGTGGTGAACGAGACTCTACCAGAGCTCCTGCCCTCATGGAGTTTACAGTCTAGTGTTCTGTTTGTTTGTTTGTTTTGTTTGTGTTTTGTTTCGTTTTTAGACATCTACAATTAATAGCAAGTTTTACATTTTGGCCCCTCATGGCTACGCCTAATGGCAATCAATAATGCAGATGGTGGTCACTAATCAAAGATTTCCTCTGCTCTCTGAAGAGTAGCCATTAACTGACCTTCCTTGTTTACCAGCTGAATCCTATCGTGTGCTTGGTCTGATCAATGAATAGGACACCAGGGGCCATTTTGGGTCATGGTCCTCCATGTGTGCATAAACAGTGATACTGACCTAAGCCAAAGAACCACTGGAGTTGCCAAGGTCTCTTTTCCTCAGGGACCAGCCTCTATGTTGCATATCTGGGCAGTGCTTTTGTGGGAGATGGTGGGTAGAGGGTAGTGGGGGGTGTGATGCTAGACTGTGGATCCCTGGGCAGGAGGTAGGAGGGTGATGTATGGAGAGATACTGGAGAACTGCATACACCTCACAAGTTGGGATCCACGTTTACTAACAAGACCAAGTGTTGTTATTGTAACAACACTACAAAGATTTTAAATGTCTTAAATGACAGTATTTTGAGATTGCACCTTTTGTTCTTTGGCAAACCCCAAACAGGAAATCAAACATGTACAATTTGGAAGGGAAGGAATGAGTGAAAGATTAAAATATGATTTAAAAAACCACTCAGCTTCTGTACGCTCAAACCCAGAGGAAAAACTTACCAGTTATCATTGTCTGCCAGTGAATCAAGTCCAGTTCAGCGGCATTGTCTCAAATGTCTACTCTGTTTTGGGGAGGGGATGAGATTAAGACAAAAATTCATAAATAGTGCACAGGGAGATTAAGACAAAGAAATGAAATCTTTTTTGTAAGATTTCAACAGTGAAAATTTGGAGAAAAAGATGAGTGCCTGTTTTGAGCCTGTTTGCCCTAAGATCCATTCCTTTCCCAATCCCTTTCTTGTCTATAACCCAGGAGGCCTGACCCCTGCAGGTGACACTTCCCAGGCTCCCTTATTGTGGTAGACAGACTACTGGCCCCCCAAAGATATGTCCATGTCCTAATTCCCAGGGCCTGTGAATGTAATTCTTTACATGGCAAAAGGGACTTTGAAGATGTGATTAAGTTAAGAGATCTTGAGATGGGAAGTTTACCCTGAAGTATACAGATGGGTCTGCTGTAATTGGTCAGAGTCAGAGGAGATGTGACAACAGAAGCAGAAAGTGGGAACAAAAAGTCAGAGAGGGGGCTTACCTGGTGGCGCAGTGGTTGAGAATCTGCCTGCTAATGCAGGGGACACGGGTTCGAGCTCTGGTCTGGGCGGATCCCACATGCCGCGGAGCAACTAGGCCCGTGAGCCACAACTACTGAGCCTGCGCGTCTGGAGCCTGTGCTCTGCAACAAGAGAGGCCGCCATAGTGAGAGGCCCGCGCACCACGATGAAGAGTGGCCCCTGCTTGCCACAACTAGAGAAAGCCCTCGCACAGAAACGAAGACACAACACAGCAAAAATAAAGAAATTAATTAATAAACTCCTACCCCCAACATCTTTAAAAAAAAAAATAGAGAGAAATTTGAGGATGTTACGCTGCTGGCTTTAAAGGGGGAAGAAACGGCTAGGAGCCAAGGAATGCAAGAGACGTAGTTCTAGAGCTGGAAAAGGTAAGGAAACTGTCTCCCCTCAAGCCTCCAGAAGGAACCAGTCCTGCCAACACTGTGACTTTAGCCCAGAGAAACAGATTCTGGACTTCTGACCTTCTGACTTGTACAATCATAAATTTGTGTCATTGTGAGTTGTAAGTTTGTGCTAATTTGTTACAGAAAGAATTGGCTAAAGGGAGGCACTGTTGAGAGATTAGAGGGTGAAGGAAGGGAAAAGCCAAAGATTTCTTTTCCTCTCTCTCTGCCTTTGGTGGCATCAATGGCAGGGGCCATGGCTCCTCCTTGGATCCAGCTCAGACCAGCCACACCCAGCTTCTAACGCAGGACCCCATCCCTGTGCTTTGGTAGCACCACCTCTTCCCTTTGTTTCTCCACCTGGCAATGACATCAGCTTCAGGCTGTTGCTAATCTCTGGGTTGCCTCACTGATTCTTGTTGGGCTTCTCAACAAAAAGTCTCAAATGATGTGCGTGAAAAATACATATATTTCTAGTAATTATACCTATATAGTCTTTAATATAGATTGCAGCAAGTTTGTTAAGATCCCTTCCCAACTGTACCACCCCACCTCCTATTAGCAGTGCCGTCACAGGCCGTGCCACCATTGTATCAAAATCCATTTTGACTTGTTGTAGAAATGTTTTTATAACCAATGTGCATTGATTCCAGTTATCTCTTTGTTTATGGTATAAAAGCAACGACAGCATTGCTTTGATTAAGATGCTCATATAAAACATCACCTCTGAGACTGGCTATTGTCCTTTCACTGTATTATCAAGTATATTAGTATATATCATACTTTATAATCTTAGATAATGATGATCTCACCCACGACATTTCACATCTTATTATTCTGTAATAGCCAGCCTCTAAGATGGCCACAAATGATTCTCATCTCTTGGTATTTATACCCTGTTTATACCCTGCACATTGAATCGGTACTGGCCCTGTGTGCCCAGTAGAATATAGCAGAAGTGACAGTGTGTGACTTCTGAGGCTATGTCTGAACAACATTTTAATTTCTATTTTGATCCCTTATTCAAGTTTTCTACATACTTACTGATTTTTGCTCTATTTTTAAAAATCTTTTATTGAGTACAAAAGAAGTGAAATCTCACACTGTAACTGTGAATTTCATTTTTCCTTTCTATCAGTTTTTGTATTTTGAAGCTCTGTTATTAGATGCACACACATTTAAAATTGCTGTGCTCTCTTGGTGAACTTTATAACTATGAAATGTTCCTCTTTATCCCTTTTAATATTTCTTGCTCTGAAATTTGCTTTGTCTGCTATTAATAAAAACACTCTAGCTTTCTTTTGATCAGTGTTTGCTTGATATATCCTTTCTACATCCTTCTACTTTTAACCTATCGGTGTCTTTATGTTTAAAGTGGATTTCTCCTTTTTTTTTTTTTTTTTTTTTTGCAGTAAGCGGGCCTCTCACTGTTGTGCCCTCTCCCATTGCGGAGCACAGGCTCCGGATGCGCAGGCTCAGCGGCCATGGCTCACGGGCCCAGCCACTCCGCGGCATGTGGGATCTTCCTGGACCAGGGCACGAACCCGTGTCCCCTGCATCGGCAGGCGGACTCTCAACCACTGCGCCACCACGGAAGCCCTAAAGTGGATTTCTTGTTGACAGCATAAAGTTGAGTTTTGCTGTTTTATCTACTTGGAAAGTTTCTGCCCTTTAACTGATAGGTATATCAGTCAGGGTTCAACTAGAGACTGGGAGTTAGTAGGAGGTAGATATTAAGAGGGTTGCTGCAAGGAGCTGGCTTATGTGAGTGTGGGAACATCTGAAGTTGCAGAGGTGGCCGTCTGGAAGGGGAGACTGGAGCCCTCAAGCACCAGCTGAAGCTGCTGTCCACAGGCAGAATTGCTCCTTCATCAAGGAAGCCTCAGTTCTGCATCTAGGATAGTCTCATTCACTGACAGTTAGCTGATTACGGACTCTATTCATTCATTCCAGTTCGATTGAAATGTAAGTGACATACAGCACTGTATAAATTTAAGGTGTACAGCATAATGATTTGACCTACATACATCATGAAACAATTATTAAAATAAGTTTAGTGAACATCCATCATCTCATACAGATACATTAAAGAAATAGAAAAAATATTTCTTTCTTTGTGATGAGAACTCTTAGGATTTACTCTCTCATCAACTTTCATAGATAACGTAAAACAGTGTTAATTATGTTTGTCATGCTGTACGTCACAGCCCTAGTGCTTATTTAACTTGTAACTGGAAGTTCGTACCTTGTGACCAGGTTTATCAAATTCCCCCTCTCCCTCCCCTCCCCACCTCTGGTCTTTTTTTCTATGAGTTTGTTTGTTTGTTTTTGAAGTGTAATTGACCTGCAGCACTATGTCATTTCCTGTTACACAGCATCAGAATCTACTTTCAAATAATATTATATCACTTTATATATAATGTAAGCATTTTCAACAGTATATTTCTGTTCTCTCTCTCTTACACTTTGTGTTGTCCTTTTCATATATTTTACTTTTAAATATGTTATCAAGCCAACAGTATCTTTTTAATTTTTAATAAACAGGTAATTATATTTTAAAAGATTTTAAAGATAGAAAAATGTCTTTTATGTTTACTCAAGTAATGATCATTTTCAGTGCTCTTTCTTCCTTTTGATAAAACCAAGTTTTCATCTGGTACCTTCCGCACAAACAACTTTCTTTAATATTTCTTGCAATGGAGTTCTGATAGAAATATATTCACTTAGCGTTTGTTTTTCTGAAAAAGTCTTTATTTAAAAAATAGGTTTTTTTTTCTTTTCACTGAGTGAAGAATTCTGGGTTAATAGTTTTTTTCTTTCAGTGTTTTAGAAAAAATATTGCCTCACTGTCATCTGGCTTGCATAACTTCAGATGGGAATTCTGCTGTCATTATTATCTGTTTCTCTCTGATCATGAAGTATCCTTCCTCTTAGGCAGATTTTAACATATATTTTTTCTTTGTCACTAGGTTTTGGAAATTTTATTATTATGTACCTTGTTACAGTTTTCTTCAAGTTAATTTTGCTTGACCTTCTTTGATTTGGGGGTTTATCGTTTTCATCAAATCTGGAAAACTTTAGAGTTAGCCATTTTTTCTTCAAATATCTTTTCTGTCCTCTGCCCTTTCCTCTTGGGATTCCATGTATGTATCTCAGACCAGCTGACTTTGTCCCATAGTAATTGATAGTCTGAATTTTTTTTTCTTGTCCTTTTTCTTTCTGCTTCATTTTGTTTTCATTTCACATTTGTCTTTTTTTCTGTAGCACCTATCTGATGTTAATTGCATCTAGTGCATTTTTCATTTCAGATATTTTATGTTTTATCTCCAGGTGTTCTATTTGGGTCTTTTAATATATTATAGTTCTTGCCTCATTACGCTCTGTTTTCTTATACCTTCTTGAACATATGTAGACTATTTATGATAGCCATTTCATCATCCTTTTTCACTAGTTTTTTTTTTTTTTTTCTTGTGGTACGCGGGCCTCTCACTGTTGGGGCCTCTCCCGTTGCGGAGCACAGGCTCCGGACGCGCAGGCTCAGCGGCCATGGCTCACGGGCCCAGCCGCTCCGCGGCATGTGGGATCCTCCTGGACCGGGGCACGAACCCGTGTCCCCTGAATCGGCAGGCGGACTCTCAACCACTGCGCCACCAGGAAAGCCCTTTTTTTCACTAGTTTTATTATCCCTCTCATTTCTGGCTCAGTTTCTATTGATTAATTTTTCGTGTGCTTCCTTGTTTGTCTATTAGCTTCTGGTGAACACAGGCCATTGTCGATTTTTTGTTCTTGAATGCTAGATTTTTCATATTCCATTACTAGTGTCGAACTTTATTCTATCACTTGGTTAAATTAGTTGGAATTGGTTAGATATTTCTGAGCCTGCTTTTAAGCTTTGTTAGGGATCATCCAGTGCAACTTTTAGTCTAGAGCTAATGCCCAGACAAGTAGCCCCACTACTAAAGCAATACTCTTTGAGGATTTTACCCAATGCCCCATGTCTCAAGGTCTTTCCATTCTGCATGGTGGGAACACAAGCTATTCCCAGCCCTACCTGAATTCAGGGACTCCTTCTGCCTTCACTTCTTTGTGATTCTTTCCTGGACTCAGCTTCCTCTCACATATTCACAGGTCAACACTCAGCCCAAGATTTGAAGGCTCTTTGGCAGTCTCCAGAATTCTCACTCTTTCTTGGTAGCTCTTTCCCTTTTAGTATTTTACCAGGAAAATTCTAGCCGCTTTTGCCTTTCCAAACTTCAGTCTCCTTTTCCTCAACTCAGGGAGACCACTGGGCTCTGTTTGGGTTCCCTTTTCTGTCCTGCAGACTGGAAACTGTTTCTAGTCCAAAAGCTGGGGAAATCTTAGGGCTTTTTATGTTTCTTTCCTCTCAGGGAGCCTGTGCTTCCAATTATCCACTTTCTAAAATACATTATGTCATATATTTTGATCATCTTCTGGTTGTTTAAGGCAGGAGTGTCTCTGTTAATCCATCTTGGCTAGAAACATCTAGTATTTGTTCTGGATAGTATAAAATATTTTCATTAAATAAACTTTTAATTTAAAAAAATTTACTTCATAGAAATAAGGAAAGAGACACAATTGTAACCACAGGAGCAACCCTGGAGTTCTAGTTTACATTTCTAACTTTTACTCGCAGTAACTGAAGTATAAAATTCTCATGGGGAAGTTAAACTAATAAACCATCACCTTTTCTCAGTTTCAGCAGCCAAGTTTTGTACACCAGCAGTGAATGCTTCAGGATCCATGAATTTGGTTACAATTTCCACTCCATAGGAATCTGTCAATTCAGTGAGCTTCTAGCCTCTGTTCCTCCTTGAGTTGTGTAAGTTTATTTTTAGGCAGTAGAATTAAAAATGAGCCCTCTGCCCTCACTGTAATGATTGGCTAGGTCAACCCCAAATCTAATAATGCTGACAACACAGTAACTTACTTTTGAAGACCGTGTTACAAACAGCCAAGATCACTTAGATAGATAGCAACAAAGAAGTGATTTGAGAGTTCTAGGTATATTGAATTTCTGGCATTGTGTTTTGCAATGAATTTGTAAAATTATTGCACA
Source organism: Monodon monoceros (assembly GCF_005190385.1). Lineage (NCBI taxonomy): Eukaryota > Metazoa > Chordata > Mammalia > Artiodactyla > Monodontidae > Monodon > Monodon monoceros. The sequence goes on along the minus strand of NW_021703772.1, from coordinate 6,357,212 downwards.
CATGTAATTTTTTATACCTTATCTAATGGTCCCTTTTGTTTAAATATAATTATGTATATATATATATATATATATTTCTTTTTTCAGTAACAGTTACCTTAAAAATTAAAATTTAGTTTTGTAGTAAGTATCCAAACATTGGTAATATGTACTGATTTCATCCTGTTCTCTTAATCCACTAACCACAGTTATACCACAATCCTCAGTCACTTCTCCTTGCCTCTCCAATATTTCTTCCCATCTAAAGAGAAGTCTTTTATGACTTCAAAATCCTTCAGAAATTAATTTTGGCATAACTCCTTTTTTCTCTCCAAGGAAACTTTTATTACTTCTCTCACATCATAAATACAGTATTTCTTTTCCTTTCAAGAACAATAAAAATATGTCTCATTTCTCTTTGAACTGTATTTTCAAAGTCTGTAACACTCAGGGTTTGGAAAAACATGACAATCTAAGTTTATACCAATATTTACAAACCACTTGTCACAATGCCCACGTGCATTGTTGAAGAATTGTTTAATAACTGTTTCTCACTTTTAGCCTTCCTCTGCTTTTATCCCAACTTTTGGCTTAACTCTCAAAGTGTAAAAGTGCCCATGTTAAGCTTGTTTTGAATATTAAAAAGATGGAGATATGAATTAGTTTCTGTAACATCTATATGAAATGCTGAAGGCATGGGTACTCTCTAATGAACTAGGTACACAATATCATGAAATAAAAGATCAGATATACATTCTTATCGATTTATGCAAGTGAGCACATCTCTATGATTTACAAGTCAAGAAAAGAAAGATCCAACTTCACAGTTCTGATGGCAGACCTCCCTCAGAGACCACCCCTCCCTGTGATGTTCAGTAATGTGAATATTGCAGAGATATCCTGGAATTGTATAAATGGTTAGGGAATTTTTGGAGAAAGGGAGAGAAAGAAAACCAGGCAGTTGAAAATGGGAAAAAGAATGAGGCTGTAGCTGAGAAACCTCATCTTGTGTTGTGATGGAGGGCTAACTCTCATTGGTGCAGAAAATATAGTGTCCATCCTTCATCATAAGGAATTCCTCCTGGTACCATCTGGTTGATTGTATCAGAGTGCTAAAAAAACAAACAAACAATAAACAGCAAGAGCCTGGGAAAAGCTGGAACCAGAAAAGAGGAGGAGAAATGAAACATCTAAAGCACCCCCCTGAGCCCTATCACAGTCTCATTTCTTTAGTTTCCTGATTGGAGGATGCAGGCTTTTATAGTCAAATCTGATTAATATAAAGGTCTATGAAGAGGTAATTTGAGCTAACTGGATTTTATATTTTTATTTGCAATGCTGGAGTTTTATTAAATACCTCATTTATCCATTGAAAACATATTTGCCAAGGACCTGTGTTCCTCTGGGTGAGAAGTAGAAAGGAGTGAAGACAGCCTTTTTTGATTCGGTTAGGAGGGGGAAGGAAAATTAATAATAAAATTTAAGAGACTTTTGTTGACGGAAAAAAATTCACAACCTAAAAGTTGAGAGTTATGTTTTATTCGGGGACATTCGTAGGACTTCAAGTTCGGGAGATGGAATCTCAGAGAGCGGATATAAGCCAGGATATATAGGAGTTTTTGCAACAAAGGCCAGGTAGTCGGAACATCAAAAGATTGCTGTTAATTGAAGAAAACCAGATATCTTAAGGATTTTAGTGCTTTTCTCTGTATGGGAAGATGCAAGAGTCTGGGCTTACTGAAATCGTTCCTTTGATATGCACCTCAGCTGTCTGGGGCCAGTATCCTGTGTTTTCTCATCCTGAGTTTCCTCAGGTGCACCATCCGGGGTGGCTGCAGTGACTATAATGTGATAGCTTGATGGCTGCAAACATCCTTTGTTTACAGATATGGCACGCAATATGTTAGTTCTCTCTTAGTATACGTTAGGTGTATGGTAAAGTGAATCAGTTATACATATACATATATCCACTCTTTTTTAGATTCTTTTCCCATGTAGGCCATTACACAGTATTGAGTAGAGTTCCCTGTGCTACACAGTAGGTCCTTATCAGTTATCTACCAAATATATAGTAGTGTGTACACCTGAAACTAACACAACAGTGTAAATCAACTATACTCCAATAAAAATTAAAAAAAGAAACACAGCAAACATTAAAAAAAACAAACAAAAAATAGTATATGTTAGATCATTCTATAAAACCAAGGTCATAGGAATCAAAACTAACTTTTCCATACTTGAAGGCATATCTTTTTGAAAGTAAGAGTAATTGGTAAGAAGGGAGGCCATGGGATTTTCAACTGAACCCATCAAAATTACCACTTTATGGGAATGCCATCAATATCTACGCTCTGAATACCCACCTGCTGGCTTAACAGTCTCTTCCTGGTGTTTTCTCGCTCAGTGATTCCTCCATGGTGGGAGTCCATGGTGGGAAGACAGCACGGTTCTCCCATGATCCTGCTGCTGAGCTTAGAGTCTTGGGTGGGTGTCCACCACCTGCCGTGCCCCCTGTCCTTGGCTGGGGTCCCTGAGCTCAGGAAGGCTCTTCACCCTGCCGGTCACTTGCTGCTGTCCCTGCCCCTCTCCTCCAGCCTCCACACCAAGCTGTGTGACCAGCTTTCCCGGGCACTCCCTTAATCATTTTGTCAATTTGTTTTTGTTGTAGAGGATAGAAAGGCACTAAACATACCAAGTCCAGCTGTCAGCCTCAGCCTCCCCCCACCAACACCTGGCTCTGAGGCTCACTGACCCTCCCCTCTGGGGCCTTTCTGCTTACATATTCAAAAGAAATATTATAATAAAAGCAATGTGATTCAACTCTTTTAGAAGGGATAGTATTTATGTAAAATTGGGAGACAGCATTTTCTAAAATGTTTGTGATATAGACTAGACAGTGTCTTCACAGATAAAGAAATGAGTTCAGGGAGAACATGGCTTCTGAATCAAAGTTGTATTCCCTTTTCTCTACTCCAGGGGTTGCCCAGGCATGTTCTGCAAGGCCCCAGAACTAGGACTCCAGGGCATGAATTAATGGGGAGGGGGCAGAACATTGATAATCGAAAAGAAAACTGTCCCAATACCCAGAGCTGTTCTCCGGGTCCCCCAGGAATGGAGGGGCATGGTGGCTGCAAAGATGGGGTCAAGATGTCCTGACGCCACAGGTGAAGATGCCAAGAGAAGACGTGCCCTGGTACCAGCGGGTCTCCTGGCAAGACACCCAGGCCTTCCTAAGGAGAGGATATGAGATCTTAGATGCAAAGGTTACATTTGCAAATCACACAACAGGGAGTCAAGAAAGGCAGCTCCCGAGAGCCACTGGGGAAAATGAGAGGATGCTAATGAACGTGTGAAGAGTGACAGGGAAGTGTCTTTGTCCTCATCAGTGAAAGTCGTCTCCAGAGAGCAATAAATTGATTCTTGCATATCCTGTGCAGCATAAATAAATAAATAAATGGCCCAGAAATGAATTTCTAATAGAGTTGGTGGGAAGTAATTTGCGAACAAATCTTTCTGCTGCTCTGGATGGGAACTGCGTCTCTGGGAGAGGTCGTCAGTACCTCCAACACATTTTCTAATTACTGATGCTAATTACTTGCATTATCATTTGCATACTCTTATGAGGGGCAAACGCTACAGAGGGCTGAGGCTCTTGGTTTTTTTTCCCTCTTATTCATTCAGGAATGAGAAGACTTCCATCCTGGCTAAGCATTTGCCAACAAACAGGATGGCTGGAACAGGATTTGCCCCTCTCCTTGTCCTCTGGGAGGCTGGCTCTCAGATATAAACATAAAGGCAGTCTGTCTACCTATCTATCTATCATCTATCTATCTATCTATCTAGCTATCTGTATATCTATCCCCATGGCCAATTTGCGAAGCCTTTTAGGCACTCCCAGTTCTTGGAGCCCCATGGTTAGATGTCCAGGCTGTGGAGTCAGACCCTGACTCAGCCAGATGAGCACAGCTCCAGGTCTAGAATAAGCTTCAGTAAAGGTAAATTCCGATCCCTGCCAGTGCAGGGCTAACATTGACTCCTGTCCTGCTCCATCAGTCATTTTATTCTTCTTAACTAAATTGGTGGTGAGTTGAAGTTCTTTGACTAGTGAGGTTGGTGTAAGGCCTGGCTTCCCCTGCAGACAGGGGTCCTGGCTTGAAGCTACCCTTACTTGCAGTTTGGAGCATCCCAGGAAGCACATCCCCTCTCTTGCCTTCCCTGCTGCCTGCTGTGAGTTCCAGTCTTAGAATTGGAGTGGGAGAGAGTAGGTGATGGGGAGAGAGCTTGATGGGAGAATGCTGGGCTCTGGACCTACTTATTCCAGGAGACAGCGTCTGCAGAGCTGACTGATGCCTATCTGGCTTTTTGGCTTCCAGAGTTTTTGTTTTGTTTTGTTTTTCTGGTTAAAAAAAAAAAGGAGCGAGAAATTGTAGAAAATCTATTTTTTTTTAAGTTCAGAAGGTGGAGTGTATATTTCCAGCTTATCTACATAGTCTATACTATGGCAGAAACTTCACCTTGAAATTGATCTCTGGCTTTTTCTCTCTATATTTGACTATCTTTATGGGTTTTTTAAATAAGTAGGATGAAGCCATTTAAAATACAGCTAGTTTAACTTTGTATTCTAACCCTGATGTTTAAGTGTTATTTCTTTACAATAAAATTAAATAAATGGGAAACTTTCTACTGTTAACAAATATAAAGCTATTAAAATTATATTGTAAGTAATATAGAGCAATTATTTGAGATGTGAACTGTGGGATTTTATTAACAAATTAGAGAATCAAAATCTTTGTGGCTTTGCTAAATTATGATATATTGTGTGCTGATGTGCTTGAGGTGATCTGTGCAGAGCTTTGTAAAGAGTCCCAAAATGAACTTTGCAACATTTAACTACATGTTGCTTGGTGATCATATCATGCCACACTTGATAGTAGTTTTCTAATTCCTTTTCCTACAGGTATAATAAGAGTCCTTGTATTTCTGGAATATATTTAAACACGTATAAATGCTAGTTATCACATGGATCACAAAGTTAGTCCATTACTTAATGTTGCCCTATGTTAATTTTCAATCGCTGCCTATAAAATCATCACAAATTTAGCAGCTTAAAGCAACACATTTATCATCTCAGTTTCCATGGGACAGGAATTTGGAAATGGCTTAGGTGAGTCTGCTGCCCAGGGCCTCACAAGGTCGCAGTCAAGGCGTTGATTAGGCTGTGTTCTCGTCTGGGGGCTTGACAGGGGAGGAGTCTGCATCCAAGCCCCCTCCTGCTATTAGTAGGACTGATCTTACGCCCGTGGGATAGAGGTTTCTGTTTTCTCTTTTCCCGGGCTGTCAGCAGGGGACTGCTCTCAACAGCTTCCAGATACCTCCTGCAGTCCTCTGCTCCATGGCCCTCCCCATCACCATTTTACAACACAGCTACCTGTTTCTTCCTGCTGGCACTCAGGGGAGGGATTACTCAGGGCGTTGATGCTGGGACAGGGATCCTGGGGACCGTCTTAGGATTCTGACTACCACTGGCCACTTCTTTGTGATTCCGGTGTAATGCTTTAGGAAGTCCTAAGGGGCTCACAGACTCGTTTTGATGGGCAGGGAAGAATGGCATTTTTATCCCCAACTTAGATTTAGAGGACTTGAGAAATTCCGCTGTTTGTTTGCTTAATTATTTTTGGAGTAGTAGAATCTGCTAGATTCCCTTTACCTTCTGGGACAGCCATCCCTCAATGGCTGACTAATACAGAGAGTATAAGAGCCAGCTTCCCTTGCTTCCAGCTGGCGCAATTTTAAGGAGCATTTTGTGTTCCAGAGACACCCTTCCCCTCACTCCATGGATTAACTCATGGCTAGAGTTCACCCGAGGACACGTTCTTCCTTTGCTCCTTCACCTTCCCTCCTCTGCTGCTTCCTTCCTTACAAGTGTCTCTTAAAGAGCATCCTCTCAATATATCACCTGCACCCGAGTCCCTGATTCAGGCTTTGCTCCTAGAGAATCCAACACAAGGCATCTGCCTTCCTTCAAAAGAGATGTCAGGTGCTCCAGCACACCCATTACCTGCCTGGATTTTGGCACCGGGCAGGTTGGAGTTTGTTCGGGCTCTTCCACTTACTAGCTGTGTACTTTTTACATAACCGCTCTAAGTCTCAATTTCCCTACGAGTAAAAGGGACATTATACAGGTAAGAGAATTAAAGAGAGAGGATGTGTAAAATGCACATCATAGAGAAAGTGCCTGAGATATTTAGCTATTTTTATTATTTCCAAAAGAAGAGTTGAGAATATAGACACACTTTTCAAGCAAATAGTTTATTAAACATTTAAGCCCTACATATGTGCTTCCCTTCACATCTAAAATAATTATGCAAGCTCTCTAGGCAGCAGCTTTGGCTTGTTTTTGATATGTATGGTAATGTGTTCCCATTGGGACGTTGTCTCTTTCGGCATTGCCCCTGGACCAAAGGCCCTGCAACGAGATGGGCTGCCCTTCCTGGGCAGCCTAAAGCTGGAGGTCCAAACCCAGCTTCCCTGGGTGCCAGGAGCATGTCTTTGAATTCTTTAACAACTTGCTCCTGTTTGATTTTGAAGCAAATCAATCTAGGCATCCTGGGTTTCTTCTAGTTCTGTGGCTCACTCGTCACCCTGAGCAGTGAATTAAAGCCCAGATCACGGTAGCCTCCTTCATTAGAAGGTGTATGTGTGTGTGGAGGGCAGTGGGCGGGCTCACAGAGGAGAAGGAATGTAAATACTTACCAAGTAGATTTTATTTTATCCCTGTTCCATTATGAATGACCTTATAATCCACGGTAAAGAATTTGAATTTTACTCTAGGCAATGAGAGTCATTAAAATGTTTTAAGCAGAGAAATGACATGATCAGATTTGCATTTTAGAAATCTTTGGCTGGGTGGAGAACGGATCTTGAGGGGGAGGGGGAGACTGGGAGAGCAATTACGGAGTTGGGGGGTTTATCCAGGAGAAAGGTAATGGGACCCTGAATGAGTAGAGTGATTATAGGGTGGGTAGAGAGAGGTGGAAAAGACGGTAGACATCTGGAGAGCAGACCCAGTGGGATTCACTGACTGGCTGCACTTAAGGGCAAGAGGTGTGTCAAGGATGGGCTGAGGGGTGTCAAGGATGGCACCAACTGGGTTGGCGGTGAGTCGTGCACTGAGATGGGGACCACAGTGCGGGGGGCAGGTTTGGGAGTGAGAATATGAGTTAAGGTTGGCCACGGTGAGTTGAGATAGAACATCCAGTTGGAGATGTCTGGTGGGCAGCTGGCTATTAAGAAGGAGGGGTCATATCCTGGATGCAGTAGTGAGTAGGGGGAGTATGGTGGTGTCAGAAACCCATCAGTCTCCACCGGAAGAGTCTTGGGGAACACTACCCCCAGGGTGCACCGGGCTTGTGTTAAGGCAAGATTGGAGAAGGAACATTTGAAGTGTTTCATTCTTTGGTTGGTGTATTAACCATGAAACTGTTCCCCCCCATCCTGGAGAATATGGAATATTTGGGGGGCAGAGGAAGAGTGAAAAGTTGAGTGAGGGGAGACGAAGAACAGAAATTATGGGAATGAGCTTGGTAGAGAGAGATGACAGTGGCACTTCCAGCTCAAATGGGATCAAGAAGAAGAGGGGTGCAAAGCAAGAGGGTGTAATTAACTTTTAGAATTCCAAAATAACTAGGCACTGATAGGTGTTAAGGTCCGCACTGAGGTGAACAGCCCAGAAATGAGTTTTTCTGGTTCCCATTTGTTATTTCTCAGCCCTGCCCAATAGACAAAAGGTCATATGCTCCCACTGTGCCCATGAGAGAGCTTCGTGCCAAAGCCGGACTACGGACCCCATCTATAGACTGCTCAGGTATGTGCCCAAAGCTTGGGTTCATTTTCTTCGTCTTCTCTAAGGCTCTTTGTAAACCTCTTCCCCATGTCTGAGCCATCAAGTCTGGCGCATTCTCGGTTCTCAGCCCCTTCTTTGTCTAATTATGTCCAGTGTAAATGACTTAGGACTCATGCGTACTTAAACCAAAAGTCTCAAGGTGAGGATTTGGAACACAGAAGAGAAATTGAGGGTGAGCTAGTGAAAAAAAAAGAAGTAGGTCTGGGGCACAAATAGGAATTGAAAAAGAAACAGAACTTTCTAGGGGGAGAATCCGGAGATCCATCAGCTAAGACTGTAAAGCAGAAGTCAGGTGGAGATAGAAACCTAAAGGGGGGCACAAACAGGCAAGGGCATCCTGCATTAGGAGTAGAAGGAGGCCAAAGAAAACAGAGCGGTCCTAGACTGAACACTAGAGGCAGAACAATAACATCAACTCTTACCATCACTGCTGATACCATTACCATTCTTTACTGTTTACTATATGCTGGGCACCTGGAATATTCACGCTATGACCAGATTCAGGTAGAGCACAGCTACTCCTGGGGACCACTGCTTTTTTGTAAAGCAGAAATGTATTAAAAGCCATTGATATAGTGTTTAACGGACTGGAACTAGGTGCAGCGTTCTCAACTTTCAGGCAATCAACTCTATCCTCAGAAGTATTTTGTGTTGAGACAGAATTCTTTGCCCTTCCCACAGCAAGAGGCTTCTGTTTATCCCCATAAAAATAACGCACTTAATTACATCACCCCTCATAAGAACAATCCCTCTGAGACCTAAGATAGCCTCTCACAACCTCTGCGGACAGAGGAGTTATATTAGCAGAGAACCTTCTCCAGAATGCAATGCCTCATGACGGAGGTGCAGGAAAGGATGGCTGCTTCAGAGTGACTGTGGGTGGGCACAGCTGCTGGCCACTCACTGCGGAGCGTGGTGAGGGGAGGGATGCTGCACGGCCTACAGCACCTCTGCGCCCCCTCCGCCTCCCCTTCTGAGTCCCTATCGCTCCTGCAGGTCCAGGCTCTGGAAGGGTCTCAGTCCCTTTACCAGGTGCTTTGCCCAAGGCCCTCCTATAATGTCAAACACAGTTTTGTCAATTTCCATTTCCACTTCTTCCACTTCTTCCTGTTTATGCTTTCAAAAGTGTCCTGGAACACTCTTCCAGGATCCCCATCTCTGTCATAACTCCACGGCTCCCTCAGGGCAGCCTGGATTTCTGAGATCTTCGTAAGACTCTGCATGGCCTCCATCAATTCCGTGCTCTTCTGCAGAGAACTGGTCACGTGCAGACCCTGGGCTGGTTCTTCGTCCTCACGAGCACAGAGTTCAGGTGAGCTTTTGCTGCTCGGTGCTCGCTCACAGCCTTCTTCCAGCCCATCGTCTCCTTGGCTAGAAGCGCACAGATGTCCTCTAGCCCTTCTTAGTAGCATCTTTCCCGGGTCGTTTCACATTTTCTTCCTCCCTTTGGATACCTCCTGGTTTCCCGTCGGCTACTCTCTTTCCCTTCTTATCTTCCATGACCATCACTGAACAGCTCTTTAACTGGCTCTGGGTAAGCCTGATTGTCAGTGAGATGAACGAGCTACTCAGAATGTAATGGGGCCATGGAGGGAGGAGGTGGGACAGCCAGGACCTGTAGGCTTGGAGTAACCAGGGGAGCAGGCGAGACAAGGCCCCTGCTGAGATATGGCGGTTATGACCAAACTCTGTCCCCCCAGAATTCATGTGTTGAAGGACTAACCCATATTACCTCAGAAGGTGTCTGTATTTGGAGATAGGATCTTTAAAGAGGTAATTAAGTTAAAATGAGGTCATTGGGGTGGCCCCTAATCCAAGAGGACTGATATCCTTATAAGAAGAAGCAATCAGGCCTCAGGTGACACACAGTGCGAAGGATGCCCATGCGAGGACAGCCGTGTACAAGACAAGGTGAGAGGCCTCAGAAGAAACCAACCCTGCCATGGCCAGATTTCAGACTGCTGGCTTCCAGAACTATGAGAAAATAACTTCCTGTTGTTCAGGCCACCCAGTCTGCCGTACTTTGCCATGGCAGCTCTAGCAAACTAAATCACACAGACCTGGAGGAGCGGAAAAGGATGCAGTCAGCTTGATTTTTGGCCCCCATGTGTGTGAGATGCTAACAAGGTGTCCCGACAGGGCTGCCTCCACACAGCTGGAAACGCCCTTGCACTGTGAGGAGTGAGGCTGTGCCTGGAGGGGCCAACTTGGGAGTCAACCCGCAGAATGGGAGAAAATACTTACAAATGAAGCAACGGACAAAGGATTAATCTCCAAAATATACAAGCAGCTCATGCAGCTCAGTATCAAAAAACAAACAACCCAACCCAAAAATGGGCAGAAGACCTAAACAGACATTTCTCCAAAGAAGATATACAGATTGCCAACAAACACATGAAAGGATGCTCAACATCACTAATTATTAGAGAAATGCAAATCAAAATTACAATGAGGTATCACCTCACACCAGTCAGAATGGCCATCATCAAAAAATCTACAAACAATAAATGCTGGAGAGGGTGTGGAGAAAAGGGAACCCTCTTGCACTGTTGGTGGGAATATAAATTGATACAGCCACTATGGAGAACAGTATGGAGGTTCCTTAAAAAACTACAAATAGAACTACCATACTGCCCAGCAATCCCACTACTGGGCATATACCCTGAGAAAACCATAATTCAAAAAGAGTCATGTACCAAAATGTTCATTGCAGCTCTATTTACAATAGCCCAGAGATGGAAACAACCTAAGTGTCCATCATCGGATGAATGGATAAAGAAGATGTGACGCAAATATACAATGGAATATTACTCAGCCATAAAAAGGAATGAAATTGAGTTATTTGTTTGTAGTGAGGTGGATAGACCTAGAGTCTGTCATACAGAGTGAAGTAAGTCAGAAAGAGAAAAACAAATACCATATGCTAACACATATATATGGAATCTAAAAAACAAAAAAGAAGGTTCTGAAGAACCTAGGGGCAGGACAGGAATTAATGACGCAGACATAGAGAATGGACTTGAGGTCACAGTGAAGGGTAAGGGTAAGCTGGGACGAAGTAAGAGAGTGGCATGGACTTATATACACTATCAAATGTAAAATAGATAGCTAGTGGGAAGCAGCTGCATAGCACAGGGAGATCAGCTCGGTGCTTTGTGACCACCTAGAGGGGTGGGATAAGGAGGGTGGGAGGGAGACGCAAGAGGGAGGGGATATGGGGATATATGTGTATGTATAGCTACTCACTTTGTTATACGGCAGAAACTAACCATTGTAAAGCAATTATACTCCAATAAAGATGTTAAAAAAAATAATAATACACTAAAAAAAAAAAGAGCCCACCACAGCCACACAGGAGACTCTGGATGTGGCCTTCGTCCAAAATGAGCCCTGTGTGCAATGATGTCTCCCCACAGGAAAAGGAGGCCGATGCCAGGGGCAAATGAGAAAATGGGCCAAAGCACAGGCCCAGCTTAGAACGGTGGTTCTGGGTGCCAGTTCCAGCCCCCTGCTTCCCAGCCTGGGACCTGGGACGGGTTATGTATCTTCTCCATCCCCAGCTGTAAACCGGGGATAATGATGATGACGTGGTGCCCGCCTAGGTGCACCTTGGGGATTGAATGAGATAATGCAAGGAGCGCTTAGGACATGAGCGGCACCGAGGAAGCAGCCAGCTCGGTGCATCTCTTCCTCATTTTCAGTCAGTGCTGAGCTTCTGGTTGACACAGGCCATGCACGATCTGCTTAGGGGAATAGAAAGGTGAATCCAAAATCAAGCGATACCTTGAAATACGAGGCCTTCTATATCGTCACCAGGTGTTTCCTAAGTTGTGCTTTGCTTTACTCAACCAGATTTTTCAAACAGCTTTATTGAGGTATTATTTACATACTTTTTTTTTTTTTTTTTTTGCGGTACGTGGGCCTCTCACTGTTGTGGCCTCTCCCGTTGTGGAGCACAGGCTCCGGACGCACAGGCTTAGTGGCCATGGCTCACGGGCCCAGCCACTCCGCGGCATGTGGGATCTTCCCGGAC
>NW_021703772.1:6258688-6340297 GCF_005190385.1 Monodon monoceros | reverse complement strand
GCACTATGTGTGCTGTGGTCATTTTACAGTCAGCTCCACCCTCCGCCCAGTGCCCAGGACCATGTGGTAAGTCAGCAGGAACTCACAGACCTCTCAACTGACCAGATCAACGAACTTCTTACAAGTAGGTAGCTTACTTCCTGGGCTGAACAACAATGGTCCCGTCTGAGGTTTTTTGCTACAGAAGAATGTGTGTGAAGTCATTGATTTAGTGCCAGACACACTCTATCTGAAGAGTGGTGAATTACACCCATAAGTTCTCCAAATCCAATTGACTCCTCATGTGACAGGGCTGGTGACCACAGGGGGACAGAGTGGCTGGGAGGCTCATTCTGAGACTGTGCACCTCCTTGGCTCATGACAATAGGAGACACTCCCAAGCTTTTGTAGTTGTGTCTATCAGCTCAAAAATGGTGAGATCTGAAATGCAGAGGACATGGACATCTCCAGTGGGAGATACAAGCTCAGAAGGCTAAAGGGAATCTCCCCTGGGACCCCCACCCCAGGACAGAGCCGCTGGTATCCATGGCAGTATCACTTGAAAGGGGAGTCTCCAGGCCTTCAACAAGCATTGTGGATGCCTGAGTCCTTTGACGTCCCTGAGCTCCTGGCGCCTCTTCTGAAAATGAACGTGAACATCCCGCCTCCCTACCTCCTAGCTGGCATGAAAGTCAAATGACACAGCTTGTGTAAAACCCTTTGTCAACTGTGAAGGGACTCACAGCAGAAGTGATCTTCAGCTGGGCCAGCATCTAGCCCAGCTTTCTCACACTTCCCAGAGGATGAGCATCCTCTGGACGGAGGCACAGATTCCCAGCCTCTTTCCTGGAAATTCTTATCCAGTGGGGCTGGGTGAGGGTCTAGGAATCAGTGTTTTAACAAGTTCCCTCGAATCTTCTTTTTGGGGGGTGGGGAAACACTGGTGGCCTCAGGCAGTGGTTCTCAGCCTTGGCTGCCTGGGGAATGAAATAAAGGAAGCCTCCGTTCGTGATATTTGGCCACTGAGAGTCTTCAGACGCCATCCACTCCCTCCCCATCTGCCCACATTCGGGCAGGCTGGTTAGAAGGCTGAGGGACCCCCCTCCCTTGGCACAGTGGGAAGTTCGAATCCTGGCCCATGTGCCAGAACCCCAATCTGCTGTCTGCTCCTACCAGAGTCACCCCCATCACCCCCTCAAGCTCCTTGACTGGCTTGCAGCCAACCCGATCTCCCCGGAGTCCTGGGATGTGAGCAATAAACGTTTCCCCATCCTCTTGGGGCCCAGTCTTATTATCCTAACCAGTTTGGAATGGGAGTTAAGCCGCCCTCTGTGGGGCAATCTGTGCCACGGACCTTTAAAACACTATGTCTGGCCCAGAAGTGTTGAATTTGAGAGTCTGTGTGGTGGCCTGGTCATGAGTTTCCAGGCCTGCCGGGTGATGGTGATGTGCAGGGGGGATGAGGACCCCGGTCCAAGCCCTCCTCACTTCCCGTCCAATGACTGCACTTTGTTCCTCTCTGGCCTTGCCACAGCCCACGAGGGCGGAGACCGTGTACCTTTTGTTACTTTCTATTCCCAGACCTTAGTAGCACGTAGGGAACGATGCAGGTGCTTAATAACCAGGGAAAAGAAATGAAAATAAAATGGAAGCTTGGCAACAACGATACATACAACAAGAGTCAGGCCCAGCCCAGCCCTATCCTTTCTACCTCCAACTGCTATTCATTTTTGGAAACGTTGGGGTAAAGGAGCAATTTTAAAAATGTAAGGAACGGGACAACCGTGGAATAGGGCCCTAGCATCTCGAGTTGTTCAAAAATGCACATCGGGTCCCCGAGAGCCCGGATCTGGGATTCTTTAGAAGGGATTCTTAAAATGAGTGGTCCCTGGGATTTAACAATTGCCGTGGAATCTTCCAGTCCTACTTTCCCGGAATCCCCGGCCGCCTGAGATGGGAGCCATTCAGTTCCTCTCCTCAGGCACTAGATGGTCACCTGGCATGGATAAGGGCTCAGCATCCAGGGGCTGGGCGCTGAAGCCTGGGTTTGGCTGGTGCCATCCCCACAGCGACCCGGAGAGGTGGGCGTTGTCATCCTGACCATGGGCAGGAGACCAGAGAGGGTCAATGGGGCCAAGGACTTTGCCTGAGGACCACATGGTTCTACCACCACATCCCCCGACAGTGGTCAGGGCCACAGCTGAGGCTGTGGGGCACAGCCGGCAAGCAGGGCCGGGAAGCGGGCGAGGGCAGGGGTGCTGTGTGCAGCCAGGGATGGGGAAGCCCGTTTTGGAATCTGTCCCACTAGCCTGGGAGATGAAGGGCTTGTGAAGCCTGATGAGACCCTGTGCTCCAAGCCTGCTGTCCAGGGCGGCCCCGCATCCGCCCAGACGGTTTTTAAGGATGCTTTAATAGTAATGACACCTATTAAGCTCTTACCACCGACCCAGCACTATTTTGAGTACTTTCCATATATCAGCGTCTTTAATCCTCCCACTAAGACTATGGGTTAGATCTTGTCATCATTGTCATTTTACAGATGAGGACACAGAGGCTGAGAGATTAGGGAGCTTGTCCAAAGTTACACTGTTAGTAGGTGACAGAGCTGGGATTCAGACCCAGGGCTCCTGGTCTAGGGTCATTACTCTATAGCATTTGGTGTTGCTTTTGAAATGACCAGTGTGGACAGATTTGCTCAACTCCATTCATTTATGGACCAGAGGGTTCTTTTCATGGCCTTGAAGTTATAGCATCAGAGTGGACCCACCTGGGAGAGTGGGGGACAGGGCCTGGGCGTGAGGTCACTGACACACGTGCTAGTGGGACCCACACAGCTGCTTCCCCAGGCTTTGCCTGCTTTGCATGAGTCAGTCAGACCATTTTCTAGAAGATTCCTGCACGTTAAGGAGAGTGTTCCAGAAATTTCTGAGCGGCCTTAAGATCAGCAAGGTCTTTCTTTTCTGAACACTTTGAAGGCAGAAGATAAAGTTACTATAAGGAAGGGCTCATTTTTTGCTAAGGTTCCACCTCTCATGTCCCATTTAAGGCCAGAATAAACCTTCTTCAGACCTCCCGGGGATGAAGCAACTGACCCCCTTTCATGGGAAGTTTCTGTGACAGTCAACAAAGCTGTCAAACTGCCATGCCTTTGTTCTTTTTTTTTTTTTTTAACATCTTTATTGGAGTATAATTGCTTTACAATGGTGTGTTAGTTTCTGCTTTATAACAAAGTGAATCAGTTATACATTTACATATGTTTCCATATCTCTTCCCTCTTGCGTCTCCCTCCCTCCCACCCTCCCTATCCCACCCTCCCTATCCCACCCCTCTAAGTGGTCACAAAGCACCGAGCTGGAGCTGATCTCCCTGTGCTATGCAGCTGCTTCCCACTAGCTATGTATTTTACGTCTGGTAGTGTATATACGTCCATGCCACTCTCTCACTTTGTCCCAGCTTACCCTTCCCCCTCCCCGTATCCTCAAGTCCATTCTCTAGTAGGTCTGTGTCTTTATTACCGTCTTGCCCCTAGGTTCTTCATGACCTTTTTTTTTTTTTCTTAGATTCCATATATATGTGTTAGCATACGGTATTTCTTTTTCTCTTTCTGAGTTACTTCACTCTGTACCCTGAGAAAACCAGAATTCAAAAAGAGTCATGTACCAAAATGTTCATTGCAGATCTATTTACAATAGCCAGGACATGGAAGCAACCTACATGTCCATCAACAGATGAATGGATAAAGAAGATGTGGCACATATATAACAATGGAATATTACTCAGCCATAAAAAATGAAACTGAGTTATTTGTGGTGAGGTGGGTGGACCTAGAGTCTGCCATGCCTTTGTTCTTGAGAAATTAGAACCACCTCCGCCCCAAGTGCCTGAAGGCTATGTTTGCAATCAGTGATTCATTTCATTGAAGTGAATTCTTTCCTATGTAATGGTGTCAGGTTTTGGGCACTCAGTTGGGTCTTGGTGTGAGTATTCAGTGGGAACTGAAAAGAATTCCACAGCCCAGTACTCTTAGCCACTTAAAGCCTTTTAATTCTGCTAAAACTTTACCAAGTGACAGGCTGAATGTGTCTCCACAGCCCCACTGGGCCAGCTCAGCAGCAAAGTCACACCACCCAGAGGCACTGGCCACAGACTGGGACATTCAGGACCCAGTCTGGTTACTCTTGGCTCAAAGGCCCCTGGCTGGCATGGATGGAATTTTCTCCCCTCTCAGTTCTTTCCAAGAATGGCAGGCAGGCATAAGGCAGCTTGGGGACACCTTCCTACATGCTTGGCCTCTGCTAGGAGACTTGACCTCGAAAGCAGAATTTAAACTCGTGTTTCTTTCGCTGTTGATGCTATGATTCAAAATATATTCTCTTTCAAATTAAGTGTTGTAAGCATCAAATTTTAAACTCCTGGCAAGATGACTCGAGACCAGCGATGTAAGAGGTTTGAGAGAGTCCTCAGATTTTAGCTAAATGCCACTTTCTTAGGGAAGAGCCTCCTGTGACCAAGCCCTCCCAATCCATCCATCATTCAGTCAGGTTCTTCTGTGATCCCCTCCCAGCACTGTGTTCTTTCCCTTTAATAACATCTTAGTTTGTCATTGTACACTGAAGTGTGTGATTATTTGCTCTGTGCTTCACCCCCTCCCACCTGCCCACAATACACTAAACGCCACGCTTGTTTTTGCAATCTGAGTGGTTAGGAAATACTGTTGAACCTCAAAACATCAAGCACTTGAATTACTAAAAGAAGAATAAAAATAAATGAGACTTTTAATTAGAGAAGAAGAAAAAAATTACCCACACAAGTCAGGCCTTGTCACATGATAGGCTGATTAATTACATTATGGCATCTACGTCCAATGGCCTACTGTGTAATCATTAAATTCATGATATAGAAGTATCAGTGGACTAAAAAAGATGTTTATAATCCGCCTTGTGAAATAAGCAGTTTATAAAGCAGTCCATGAGTCCGTTACAAAGTACAAAAATGTGCATAAGACAACGTGTGGAAGTGTAAACTCTAGAATATTAGGAGTGATTGCATCTGTAGGGATGCAGATGTGGCACACTGCCAGCTGAGTACCTGAATCATCTCTTTGTCTTTCTGAGTTCTCAGCGGGGTCACATTCCCCAGCCTCTGCAGAGGAATGTGTCCGTAACTGCATCTCGCCAGTGTGATCTGGGCAGAATCGATGTGTACCATGTCTGGCCTGGTGAAGCTCCCCATGTCCTAACTTCCATGCTCTTGGACCATCTGTTGGCTGGACGTCAATGCCCAGGGTGACTTTGACTTTGAAAGCCATGCGGGGAAGGTGGCAGAGTTGTCAGCAGCCTCGATTCCTGAATGGCTCCATTGTTGGTGCCATGAAGAGGGAGCGCTCTTCATGGCACCAACACACACAGCAACCTGAACCCTCTGAGCAATGTCTGTAGGGCATTTTAAATGAGGTTGGACCTCGAATGGAGGCAGGGATCTTGGGGACGGCTGGGTGTCTCAGCAACTCCTCTTTGGGGGCCTATCCCTGTGCAGTGCTGTGACAGGGGCCGTACTCTTTCCACAGGATCTGATTGTATCCATCTGCCTTTCCCACCAGGGAGCAGCCTCCCTTCCCACAACTTTACCTGGATCTCATAACCTTCCAGGCTTGCTCACCTACTGAAGAAATCTCATTTTATTATTGAGGTTCAGTCTTGTTCACTAGTTTCAATCTCATATTTGACTTAAAGTTCTGGGCAGGCTCTAATGGCTTGGAATGGAGGCTGTTGGGTCTGGCCTCCTTCTTCCTGGCCTGGGGTTGGGGCACTAAGGAGGGAAAGGAGAAAATCTGTCCCCTTCTCTATCCCTATGTGTGGATCGGCTGTCCCCTCCTGGTTTGGTGGAACCATGGCTCCCATATATGGCAACTCTCTCTCTGTGGAAGCAAGGTGCTGGACCTGTGACTGTTGATGGATGATCTTCTGTCTGCTTGGAGCAGCCATGAGTTCTCTTTCTGCAGCAGGCATCCACATGCTGGCTCTCATGTGTCCAGGGACGGGAGAACAAGCTAAGACTTGATAGCCTCATCTACCCCTCAGCTCCCACCACTGTGGTCCATCTCCTGACCTCCTGCTTCTGGGCTCTCTTGCCAAGTAGGCAGTCCTCTTAGATGCTGTCAACAGTGTAACTTAAGCCCATCCACCTTCCGTGATACCCACTCTACCACTGGATAATGATGGAGCCTTTCCATCCTCAGCACTAAGTCAGTGGTATGATGGAGATGGCAAGAACCACCTCATAAGAGCCGATTATTAAATTTTGGGGAATTCTGTGAGCAGATCGATGTTGCCTTGGCATCTTGAAATAGCCTTGGTGGGAGTATTTATACCATGGGAATTGGCAAAAGCCACACATCAGAACTTTTTTTTTCCATCTGGAGAGCTGGTTGTTAAAAATTTACCAGCATACCGCTGACTTTGTGGGGTTAGTGGTTCAGCTACTTTCAAGCAAGAGGCAACCTCTACTGTAGATATCTGAAACCAGAGCTGAGAGCATTGCTCTCTAAGAAAGGGAGAGATATGCTTGTTGGACCCATGAGTCTGTAAAAAAGCAAGCTGCTGATCTTATATAGGATTTGAGAAGCATGGATTCGGGGATTGAAGGACTTTCTTCAAAGGAATAGTTGTCCTTTAAGTGTGGAACGGTGGTTACTGACTGGGATTTAGCTGTTACTGATTGATTGGTTCTTAAAGTATACCCACCGATGGGAGGAAGATGTTTTTCACCAATGGAGACAAGTTTAAAAACTGACTGTGGAGGTTCCTTTAGAAACTAAAAATAGAGTTACCAGATGATCCAGCAATCCCACTCCTGGGTATATATCTGGAGAACACTCTAATACGAAAAGACACATGCCCCCCAATGTCCCTAGCAGCACTATTTACCATAGCCAAGACATGGAAACAACCTAAATGTCCATTGAATGGATAAAGAAGATGTGGTGCATATATGCAATGGACTACTACTCAACCGTAAAAAGGAATGAAATAATGCCATTTGCAGCAACATGGATGGACCTAGAGATTATCATACTAAGTGAAGTAAGCCAGACAGAGAAAGACAAATGCCATGTGGAATCTAAAAAATGATACAAATGAACTTATTTACAACACAGAAATCGACCCACAGACATAGAAAACAAACTTATGGTTACCCAAGGGGGAAGCGAGGGGAGGGATAAATTAGGAATTTGAGATTAAAAGATACACACTGCTGTATATAACATAGATAAGCAACAAGAACCTACTGCATAGCACAGGGAACTATGTTCAATGTCTTATAATACCCTATAATGGAAAAGAATCTGAAAAAGAATACACACACACACACACACACACACACACACACATAACTGAATCACTTTGCTGTATGCCTGAAATATTGTAAATCACCTATACTTCAATTAAAAAAATAAAAACTGACTGTGGTGGTTACTATGGCCAAGAACAGTCAACCCTTTTCTTTCTTGAATTTCGAGTATAGACATGCTGCTGTTCACCATTCTCGGACTTTAGCGATGCTACCCTGGCTCTCAAAGGAAAGGCAGTTTAAGGGGAAGGTCCCAGGGAGAGATGAGGAGGAAAGTATGGTTTTGGCTCTTCAGCATCAGCGTTTTCTGCACAAAAGGCAATCAACCTTGACTCTCCCGGCCCCGCTCTCAATGGCAGGAGCCTCTGACCGGTTTGGCCTCTCTTTCCGTGGGGACAGCAGAGAGTTTCATGCTGCACATCGGCTCCTCTCTGATGGTGGCCCTGGAGAGGTGAAACCCGGAGAGGTGTGTCATCTTCGTGGCAAGCGCTTCATTCTTGAGTAACTTCTGAGGGCAAGGAAAGATCTTGTCCGTATCTCACACCATCCTGCTTCATCCACAGAACGGTCCAGCCTGTGGCTTCCATTCCCCAAATCTAATTCATGGAAATTCCTTCTATGAACCGAGCTGAAGACTGCCATCTTTTAACTTCTCCCCAGTGACTCTGGGGCCACATGAATCACTTGATTAAGTGAAGAATACAGAACTCACTTATGACTAAAAGCATTTCCTTGGAAGCATTGGATATTATATTTAAAAGGCACAGAAGTAAACATCTAGAGTCAATTGTCTTAAAAAAAGATCACATACAGCCAGTGTTTACCCACAGGGCAGCGAAAACAGCCAACACCTCAATTAATTATTTAAGCGATAGCATCTCTGAGTTGCTGAAGTGATATTTATGGTATTTGCCATGGCAACTACTCTTGTTTTGAATATTATTAAAAATCTATCAAGTTAAAAAAAAAATCTATCAAGTTGCAGTAGTGGACTTCTGGTTTAAAATTGTATGGGGCTAGCAGCCCCTGAGACAGCCTTTCCCAACTTACTACTAAGATTCCTGTCGAAGATGAAAAACTAGGAGTACGGTGATTTGGCTGTGGGCTGGCTGGTCTTGGGGACCCTTGGGCAGAATGATCGTATCTCCAGAGGAGACAGTTGTGCCTGCTCAGGGTCGGATGTGATGCCATTTCTTACACATGTATTAGTTTCCTATGGCTGCTGTAACAAATGACCACAAACTGGGTGGCCTTAAAAAAAACCCACAAACGTATTATACTACAGTTCTGGAGGGCCATCCTAAAATAGGTCAGCTGGACTATGCTCCTTCTGGAGGCTCTAGAAGAGGCTCTGCTTTCTTGCCTTTCCAGTTTTTTTTTCTCTCTCTCTCTCTCTTATTTTTGCCTCTGTTTTTCACATCTCCTCCTCTGAGTCTTGATCCCACCCAATAATCCAGGTTAATCCCTTCATCTCAAAACCTTTGTCTTAATCACATCTGCAAATTCCCTTTTTGCCATTTAAGGTCACATAGTTACAGATTTGGGGGATCAGGCCATGGACATCTTTTGGGGGGGTGGTGGTTATTATTCAGTCCACTACACACAGCTTCACATCTCCTGTTCTGGAAACATCAGGATCTCCTGGGAATGGGCTCTGTGAAGCTCAGCCCCATGGGATGCTTAAGAGCCCCCCAGGACCAGTCTAGCCCCTTCTGCCTTTAGGTCCTCTCTTCTCCTTTTGCATCCCTGACTCGGTCCCACCCACTTGCCTGCCTTGAGTATGCCAGCCTCTTTCATGTCTCTGTGTTCTTGTAGATGCCTCCCCCGGCTGACATGTCCAGCCCCCTTCTACACTGGATGGGCCCACATTTCCCCACAGAATCCTCTTGTTTTGGGCCCCAGCCCTGCCCAAGCCCTGCCGAACTGGGGGACAATGGCAAGGTAATAAAGAGAGCTCAAGTGGCTTCTTGATCTAATGAATAACCCCTCTGTCTCATCAAAGTCACACATAAAATTTGTATAATTGCTTCGTGCTAAGTGAAACACTCTCTGTGACCTCTTACGAGTCCTTTCCACCTCTGGAATCTTACTTGGATTTCAAATGCATCAATGAGTTTAATCAAGGGGACTGAGAGATTTTGCCCACTGCTGGGGCAGTCACCTGGAGGCCACATTGTTCTGACTATGAATCATTGTCTGAGGCCTCCTTGCTGATTATTAAATCGGCATTTATCAAAGTATTTCTAAATTGCCTCACCCCTCAAAGGTTCTCGGAGGAGGCTGGATTACAAAATGGAAAAACTTGTTTATCCCAGCGGTCTGGCTTTGGGTCATAATGAAATGAGAGCTGCTGTGCAGGGCACCCTGGGTGGAATACAGGGATGGAAACCAGCATCAGTGGGAAAACCAGTTTCAGTGCAAAATGGTCCAGGTGCTCTCAGTGATGGTGGGGCTGACTTCTCCAACAGGTACGAGGGACACTGTGCTCAAAGCCCACCATACTTGAAGGGGCCCACAGAAATGTTCCAATTTCTTTTAAAACCAGAAAAAGATAAACGTTTAGGGTCAAAGACATTTTAAGTTTTTTTGTCACATCAGAAATAAATGAAAGTTTTTAGGGCCTGGATTAGTTTGCCTGGAATGTCATAACAAAGTGCTATAGTCTAGGTGGCTTACTAAACAGACATTTATTTCCTCACAGTTCTGAGGCTGCAAGTCCAAGATCAAGGTGTCAGCAGGATTGGCTTCTTTGAGGCCTCTCTCCTTGGCTTGTAGATGGCCGTCTTCTCGCTGCCTCTTCACATGGTCTTTCCTCTGTGAGCTCACCCCTGATGTCTCTGGGTGTCCTAATCATTTCTTATAAGGACCCCAGTCAGATAGGATTAGGGACATCCTCGTGGCCTCATTTTATCTTAATTACTTCATTAAAAGCTCTATCTCCAAAAGCAGTCACATTCTGAGGTCCTGGGGGTTAGACTCCAACAGGTGAATTTGTGGGGCTGGGGGTGGGCCATACACTTCAGCCCATAACTGGGCCCACAAATATTCTATCCGAATGGGGGGGGGACCTACAAAGGCAAAGGGCCCATGAGAGTTGTGGTGTGGTCCCTCTAATAGTAGATTAATTTGATTTCTGCAAGGAGGTGGGTGGAGCAGGAAGGTGCCTAGTCAGCGTGGAGACATCCGAGGATGATCAGCTGACCTATAGCAAGGGTGTTAACGCACTTACCAGCAACATCTACTTAGCTACTTTGTTGGCTGAAGCTCAAAAGAACACAGGATCGGCAAAGCACGTTACAACAATTCTCATTTCACCTTCTCCTTAAGAGATCTTACTATTTGCCAGATCATCTATAAAAAGAGAAATTTTATATACTGGATTCATTCGACAAACATTGAATTCTTTTCTACTAAACGGTGAAGAGCTGGGCTAGACCGTCTGCTGAGCTTAGGAAAGGAAACCATCAACGTGTTTTCCAGGACCCATAGCTGAGGAGGAAGCAGCAGGAAGCGGCCCAGTGACTCAGGATGAGGCACCCGGCCCAGAACTTGACTCACGCAGGACGGAGAAGACCACATCCTCTCTCCCATTTCTGCTTTTCATTAACAGGCGGTTGTGTGTGTTCAGAGTTCTATGGACATTAATGACCTTCAAAAACACCGAAGGAGACTTTCTAACACAGAGGAGTGTGTGCTGTCCCCGAGGTCAGCAAAGGTCAGCCAGAAGGTCAGTGCTAAAGGAAGAGGCAGCCATGCTGTCCAGGGGAAGGAGATGTCCCCAGTGTTGGCCTGGGCACAGAGGGTGCGTGCATCAACACCTTTACCAGGGAGCATGTGCACTCGGCCTCCAAGGGCTGCACTGTTTCTCTCCCAGGACTGCTGGGAGGAGGAAGGACTTTTGGGAGAGAAAGTTCTAGCAAAATGTCCAGTGTCGTACTTGTGAGTTGTGTGCAATGCTGCTTGTTCAAGTTCTAGCGTGTTTTCTTTTCTTTCATTTGGGGGCAGTGCTCAGGCCTCCTGGCTACTATGTACAGTGGGGTGCATCTGGCTGGATGACCCACCATGAGAAGACTTGGTGAGCTGCCGCCATGAAGAAATGAGGGTCAAGTTTCCTCTGTGGCTGGAGAAGACGTGAGGACATTCTGCTGTCCGTTCAGTGACCAGACAAGCTAGGTGACGCCAGAGGCCTTGCGAACAGTTGGCAAGGCTTTCGTGATTCCTTCTTCCCAGGTGAGCTCTGTGGGAACAAGTGGCTTTACCCAGATCCAGGGGCTCCGAGTTGACAATGACCTCTAACAAGCAAACTGTTAAAGAGGAACCTATTAAGACTAGTAAATAATTAACACGGGTTCATGGAGATGCTCAGTGAAGCGTTTCCAGGGCATCTAACCACTCAGAGTAAACGTACATTGGCCCCTTTAGATTATAGACTCAGACAATGAGATCAAACGGACAGGAAGTCATAACTCCTGATACTGCTTTCCCAACGAGTCAAGTTAGAATAGAGTCCTAAACTCTGCAGAAAGCCTTTTCAGAGTTTCTGCTCCGATAGGTGGGAAAACTTAATTATAGAGCGACCAGCGTGAAGGTGGATTCTGCCCTCCATCACAAAGCCTGGAAAATTCTGTGTGATGAATCTGTGTTTAGAATAAGGCTGGCGATTCTCTCTGGAAGCTAAAGTACAACTCTGCTGCCAGAGTAGTGATTAAATGAAACAATTTTCAGGTCAATTCAATACGATGGTCTGAGTTTGGGCGCACAGACAGGAGGCTACACCTATTAAGAGGTAGCCCTAGGTCCGTCCAACAAGGACCTACTGTATAGCACAGGGAACTCTGCTCGATATTATTAACAACCTAATTGGAAAAAGAATTTGAAAAAGAATAGATACATGTATATGTAGAATAAACAAACAAGTAAATAAAATAGAAAAAAAAAAAAAGAGGTAACCCCGTGGTTTCCCTGATACTAAACTCGAGCCCAAGTTCCTTGAGTTACGTTGAGTGTTGGACAGCCTGCCATCGGCCTCGGATGCACGGCCCCAGCCTTTCAGCTTTCCCTACACCTACGTTTCAGGGGAACTCTTCAAGAGGATCTCAGCCATGAAGACTCCATGCCGGAGGAGCCTATTCCACACGGACTCCCCACAGGGGTAAGTTTGTGAGGAAAAAGAGAGGAGAACGTGGGAAGAAGGGCCAGACCCAGCCGTGCTGATACCCATTCTGAACCGCACTCGCCCTGGTTTCCGGGGCTCCACCCAGGCGTGTGGCCCTGGGAGGTCAAGGCGTGGGAGGGAGGAGAGGTGAAGCCACTCCAACTCAACTTGGGAGATCTGGTCATTGCTCTCTTGACCTTCTGAGTATCTTCTTTCCTTCAAAGTCAGTAGGATTAGTCTGACCCGTTCCCCAAGCTCCCGGCACAGCCCCATATTCTCCCCACACCTCGGGGGTGTCCTCTTTCTGCTGTCCCCGGCTGTGTGATGTCCCTGGGGCCCCAGGGGCACTTCCTGGGAGATGAAGACCACATAAAATACAGGGAAATGATGGGAAAACCCACTTCCTGCCCATCCTGAGCCCCAGAATGCTGGACACAAGCCCGGGCAGGCCTTCCTCTGTCTGTCCGTCCATCGGCTCACTGGAGGCCACCATGCTGTTTTGCGGGACTGGGTAGGAAGTGGATGTGAACTAGCCAGCCGCAGACAGGCAGCATCTCCTCTCACCCGGAGGCTGATTTCCAGAGCTTGTAGGTAACAGATCGGTCAGCATGAGTCTAGCAGAACGCTCTGGTCATGAACTTCACTTGCGCTGGGCTAACAGCTGGCATCAATGTTTCAGGGAAGGCAGAATCACTTCTGGGCAGGGGGCCTTCCGATGGCTTACTTAGAGCCGTATCCTTTCTGCTGCCTCAGTTAGACCTGCTCGGCTTTCCTGAGGCTCCAAGTGTTTCTTGTGTTCAGACAAGTCCTGCCAAATTAAGAATGCAAGCAGAGACTTGGAGCAATGGAGGGCTTCCAGGCAGAGCCCCTTTGCAATTAGAATATAGTTTTAATAGAGGAAGGAACAATGTGTCATGGGTGAAGATAGATGAACGCCGTCCGTGGGCCAACACACAGTTTAGGAACAGATTAATGGCGCTGGCAGAATCAGCTCATGAGGTGAGGAAACTCAGGCCAAGAATAAGGCCAAACTCTCTTCCTCTCATTTAAGCCTGTGATGCACTCTCCCAAGAGCGTGGAGATTGGCAAACAACCCCACAGCTGCACCGCACTTATGTCTGTGCAAGGACTCAGACCCCCGCCCTCACGTAATGCGACACTCCATCCCCAGATCTGGGTGAGCAGTGACCAGGGGCCCAGGAGGGAGAGGTGGCCCCTGAGACCACAGCAGGAAATACTGACTCGGAGGGGTGGGAGGTCCAGAAATGTGGGTCAGGCTGAGATGCAAATCCAGCCAGCACTCGTTCTCACCATAAACCATGTGTCTGCTTTCTTCTCTATGGATTTCCATATTCTGGGCATTTCATATAAAGGTTCACAGGTAGGAGGTCTTTTATGTCTGGCTTCCTTCACTGAGCATAAGTTTTCAAGTTCTGTGTCACGGCATGACCAGGCCTTGGGTTGGGGGTGTTAGTCCTTGAAACAACAAACCCAGCTACTAGCAGGTATTCGTGTCCCTGTCTCCCTTCCATTGTTAGGGGTTTGGTAGCTTTTTAAGGGCAAAATGGTTTAATAGCTGGACATTTGCCCATACAAGTCCCATTTTTCCTTCCTATGGTTTAGCTCAGATTTTCACACTTCCAGTTGCACAACAGTTGGTGCACAGGGATGTATATAAATAAATGCAAAACAAACAAAAACACTCAACCTGAGTCTGTCGTACTTTGTGGGCTATTTAAAGGCTGTCAAAGGTAATCTGGATGTCAACCAGTTTTGTGACTGGGGCCAAACTCTGCCCAGAGCCAACCAGGGGTTGCAGTGATGTTGCCTTGTGTTGTGTGTAGTTGCTGTGGACAGAAGGCGTGTGGATTCTCCTCCATTCGTGGTCAGGAACCCTTCCTGAGCTGAGGTCTGCAGCCCCTTCCTGATCTTCTTGAAGAATGTTAACGAGACAAGGCTGATACTTCTGGGATTTGACCCCAACAGGGTCTTTGCAGTTTCAGGTACTGTTCTTTAACTTGAAAGATTTAGACATTTCATGTTGTCCATTGCCCCAAGATTGATGAGGCCTTGGGAAACTGATTTATCCTAACTACACTTAAAGGAGATTGATTTAAAGCCTGAAATTTGGTTAATTTACTGTTGGGGTTTGTATCGGTCAGAATAGGCTTGGCAACGCTGCCATGATGGCTTCAAACCTCGGAGGCTTAAAGCAACAGAGCTGTTGTTCTTGTTGGTGCAAAGGCCACTGCAGGCCTCCTCCGTGCGGTGGCTTGGTGTCACCTCCGCAGTCACTGCATTTCTTCGACTGGTGAGACAGGGAAAGCGAGTGCACTGGAGGGTCTCCCTGCTGCCACTTAAATGTTTCCCTCCGAAGTAACACATGCCACCGACACTCACAACTGCCAAAGCAAGTCATGCAACCACGTCTGGACTGCACGGAGCAGGGAAGAACAATTCTTGGACTGTCTGGAAGGAAAGAACTGGAAATATTGGAAAGGAACGTTGACGCCCCCAGAGGGACCTACCTTTCTGACACCTGGAATCCCCATGCCTGTATTCCCTCCAGATGGTAAAGCACCTAAGAAATGGGGTTACCAGGCAGAGGTCAGTGGCCCCAAACTGCACAGCAGGAGCTGGATGTGCAATTGTTTTTATAATAACGGCTAAAATCCATTAATAATAGCTAACATTCTTATGCCTCCTTTATACATGTTATGTCATAGGATGTGTAATTGTTTTATTGAAGTATAGTTGATTTATAGTGTTTCAGGTGTACAGCAAAGTGATTTAGTTATCACATACACACGCACACACACAGACACGAACACATTTTTTTCAGATCCTTTTCCATCATAGGTTATTACAAGATATTGAATATAGTACCCTGTGCTCTACAGCAGGTCCTTGTTGTTTATCTATTTTATATATAGCAGTGTGCATCTGTTAATCCCAAACTCCTAATTTATCCCTCCCCTCCCTTTTCCCTTTGGTAACTGTAAGTTTGTTTCCTATGTCTGTGAGTCTATTTCTGCTTTGTAAATAAGTTCATTTGTATCTTTTTTTTTTTTAGATTCCACATAGAAGTGATATCATATGGTATTTGTCTTTCTCTGACTTACTTCACTTAGTATGATAATCTCTAGGTCCATCCACATTGCTGCAAATGGCATGATTTCATTCTTTTTAAAGCTGGGTAATAGTCCATTGTGTAGATAGAGAGAGAGAGAGAGAGAGAGAGAGAGATAGAGAGATAGATATACCACATCTTCTTCATCCATTCACCTATCAATGGACATTTAGGTTGCAAGTTGTGTCACGTTGACTGTTATGATGAGTCTAATGAGCCTTCTTTGCTCTTCTGTCAATTCAGTTTGAAGGTCAGATTATTTGTGGCCATTAGAAACAGGGTTTCCTATACCCATTCATTTTTGGAAGCACGCTGCTTTATGTAATAGATCTGGTTAGATCCAATTATTACTTTATGTAATAGATCCAATTGTTACTTTATCTTTGTATCACATGTGTGGATAAATAGACAGACATAGTTTGTGTGTATGTATGTATATGTATATGTGTGTGTATATATCTATATCTATATATCTATAGCTGTTATCTATAATCATCAATGATCAATGCCATGATCAATTTCAGTGAGGTTTCTTCTTATTTTTTTGTGAGATTTGTGGAAGCACACTGGTTTCCTTGATTATTTTTGAGAGATATCAGAAAAAACACTTCTCTCATCCCCAAATTACGAAGGGGACTTCATAGCAGCTCTCCATGAATTAATGACAATTCCAAGTTTTGAAGATCTCATGTTCCCAAGTAAAAAAGTAATGATTGTATTATCTCAGGATTTTCTGTGACTCTAATTAGAGGACAAAGTATTTTTGACTTATTTATCTAGTTTAATATTAAATACCTCAACAGGTGGTGCTCATGAAACTTTCTTCATTGATAATTTTATGGTTGAATAAAGAGCATTTCCTCTTCCTTTTTAGTTAGCTTCAACTACCATAACATTTCCTTAATTGTATTTCATTAATCTGTTTTACACCTACTTGTACCACAATGGGTGACTCAACCTCACTTTGATATTTAAACATTTTTAAGGTTTCTGATGTTTGTTGACCTTTGCCACACAGAGCACAATTAAGGGTAAATTAAAATGCACAGACTCACTGAGAAAATGCAAGCATTTCCAAATGCCTGTCTTTTCCTTGAGAAGGTTTACATCAGATGCAAGCTTCCTATCGATGAGCGAACATTTACTGTATACAGTCTGGCCACAGTCTTCCTTGGGAATCCTAAGGCTGGTTACACTTCAACCCTCAGTAGCTGATCTGAGCCTTCACCTTAAAACTTGAGGTCTTCGGGACTTCCCTGGTGGGACAGTGACAAAGAATCTGCCTGCCAGCGCAGGGGACACGGGTTTGATCCCTGGTCCGGGAAGATCCCCCATGCCGCGGAGCCACTAAGCCCGTGCGCCACAACTACTGAGCCTGCGCTCTAGAGCCCGAGAGCCACAACTACTGAAGCCCGCACATCGCAATGAAATGTAGTCCCCACTCTCCGCAACTAGTGAAAGCCCGCGTGCAGCAACAAAGACCCAACATAGCCAAAACATTCAAACATTAAAAAAAAATAAAAATAAGAGCAGATTTGCTTTAAAAAAAAGATGGCGGTCTTCAAACTCAATAGATTTCCTTGGCAAATTGTTCTTTTTTTTCCAGAGTGAAAGGTATCATAAAAGAACATTTTCTTGCCTTCCCTGGATGTCCCGTTCCAGTGTGTCACAGTAGGATATGGGGAGGCCCCGTCTTCCCAGCTGAATCGTCTCTCTTCTGCCGGTGGTGGTTTCCGTTGGCAATGGCTAATGATGGTGGCTTTTCACGGCGTAACTAGATATCACAGCCTCTTATCAGACCAGCTCTTGGTGTGGGTTTTATAACCAAACTGTTGTCAGTTGAAGGTGAACCTTCCTGGCAGTCACATCAGTAGCTGCTCGGCAAGCGGCCCATGTCCAGTGACGCCATGCAAGAGTAAAGGGCTGCTAGCGATGTGTCCCCAAAGCAACTGCGGCTGTTCCTTGTGACGTACGGTAGCTCTTGACGTCAGCACCTTTTGTTGCGTCCTTGAGCTTCGAGATTGTTATGTCTACATTAAAAACAACACAAAAGCTTTTCAGTGTGTCCACCTTGCCTGTTGAACGGTCAGCCGCACCTCTATCTAAGAGTGGCTCAGTGGGATCTCCGAAAAGTTGCCTTTTGGAGAGCTAGTGCTAGGTCTTCCTCAAAAGTATGAGCCCCACAGCGGAGTCCTGCACATAGTAAGTGCTCAATAAATGTTTGGTGAAAAATCCAGCTTCTAGGGTGAACCATTTGAAATTGCCAATATGTAACTATTTTCTGACCTACAAAAATGACAATTTCATATGATTTGACTTAATTTATAGATATAGCAATATTCATCTCATTACAATTGTAATGTATATCATTCTTATTACCTCTCAAAATTGTTCCTAAGATAAAATATGGTTACCTGAAAATTCGGGACTTGGCCTCTTCTTAGTTGGAGCCATTTTATTCTTTTCCTAAATAATCTATGCTTTGTATAATTTTAAGGCGAGAGAAAGACTCTATCCTATGTACTTTTTACACTGTTTAATGTCTTTTGATGCAACACTTGG
This sequence comes from Monodon monoceros, assembly GCF_005190385.1. NCBI lineage: Eukaryota > Metazoa > Chordata > Mammalia > Artiodactyla > Monodontidae > Monodon > Monodon monoceros. The sequence goes on along the minus strand of NW_021703772.1, from coordinate 6,322,121 downwards.
TGCCTTTCTTGTTCTAAATGTAAAATAACTCCAAGAATCACTCAGAAATTTGGTCTCATTTCCAGTCTGAAATCATGCAGCCCCTCCTCTAACTTCTCCCTAACACAGCCATAAAAACAGCAAAATGCTAAAACTGATTACCACGTGGAACACTGATAACTAGCAGACATCTTTTTTTTTTTTTTTTTTTTTTTTTGCTGTACGCGGGCGTCTCACTGTTGCGGCCTCTCCCGCTGCAGAGCACAGGCTCCGGACGCACAGACTCAGCGGCCATGGTTCACGGACCCAGCCGCTCCGTGGCATGTGGGATATTCCCGGACTGGGGCACGAACCCGTGTCCCCTGCATGGGCAGGCGGACTCTCAACCACTGCGCCACCAGGGAAGCCGCATAGCGGACATCTTGATGCCATTATCATGGAGGAATTGACGTCAATTGTAACACAAAACAGACCTAGGTAAAATCGAACAGGCAAACAAATAGACAATTCAGGGGATTCAACTAATGGTGGTACTCCAAGGCTTTGCCTGAACAAAATCAGGATGATTTTTTTTAAAAAAATCACTCTATCTTCTAATTTAGGGATCTAGGGTCTACACCATCAAGGGAACTGTGTGGTCAGCTACTTCTCCCGGCTTGGGGTCTACATTCTCCATGGCTCTCATCTCCACTTTTCCCAGAACGGTGAAGAGTAAGCAGGGGGGCTGGATGGAAGAGGAGCAGTTCATTTTGGGAGTTGTAGGCAGAATGGAAGAGGAGTAGTGCGTTTTGGGAATTGTAGTCCTCAGGAACGTATAATAATAATGATTGACAATATCTACGGAGTGCTGCCTATACATTGGGCATTGTATTGAGTGCTTAGCATAAATTATTCAGGAAAATAATATTAAATTTCTACTTTCCACTTCCCAGCAGTAGCTGCTCTTAATTAATTTTATTGCTTTACTATTGGTAAATCCAGTTATCTGGATTCCCCCCTCCCCCCATTCCAAACAGTTCTTATGCATCTTTCTGGATAAATCTAGAAGTCCTTGAAAATTACAGGTCAACAACATATCAATCCCAGCAGATTTGTGCTGCTCTCCAAAAGAGCTCTTTCCATTCTGGGAGGATTCTAGAACTGACCACGCTAGGGTGTGCTCAGGTGAAAATATACCTGCGGACAATTATAATTGCTCCAAGGGGCATTCACATTAATCATGATCTATACTATGAATCTTTTAAACTGATTTTTTGTATCTTGCATATTTAGCTTTTAATCCAATTCTGTAAGGTCAGGTCTGCAAAGATGTAATTACCTGTATAATTAAGGTAATAAAATATATTATTAAAGTATTCCAATTTTTGTTTAAAGAGGTCCTTTTAAGTTTTTGTAAAAATTATGTATGCTTACTGTGAAGAGTTCAAGCAAGGCCGAAAGAGTTCAAACAGGGAGGTGAAAGGGAAAACTCACCGAAATTTCTGCCCCTGAGAAATATTCTCTTCTCTTCTTGATTTGAGGAAAATACAAGCTCCAATGAAAGAGTCTTAATAATTGAAGACATACTTAGGAAAAAGGATTTCTGGAACATACTTCATCTGAATTATATTTAGAGTTTGCATTTAGATTAGAACTGCCTACAGAGTGTGATTTAAGGCAAAATGTAATTCTTCCGGGCTGTCAGACGTGTGAAATCCTGCCTCCACTCCCACCTTCCCCTTTGCCCTCACCCCACACTCTGTGCCCTGCTAAGATTTCTCTCCAGCTTCCAAGATAATGCTGACCTTGGGCAAGTCACGCTACCTCTCTGGTCCTTACACTTCCCAGCCTCAACATGAGGAGGCTGGACCAAGCTGTCCCTAAAGCCCTCCCCATCCCCCCCCCCCCCCCCCCCCCACCCCATGCCTCACATTCTATGAGCTATTTTCCTAATTAAAATGGAAAGGCTCCTAGGAGGTGCTTGGGTGGTTAGGGAAGAAGGAGGGACAGAAGGGAATGTGGGGCAGGTTGGCAGCTGGGGAGCCCTGGGCTTCCAGAGTATACAGTGGAGGAAATGCGGATACTTGGGTTGGAGACGAAAGTGAAGAGAGAGGGACCAAATGTAGGAAATTTCATTTCTTCCACAAATTAATCTAGCAGTGACTTAAATTTTGTTGTGTGTCTTTGATTGCCAGTTCATTACAAAATAATAATCACATGGGCAATTAAAGTCTGAGATGAAAAACACACACCCAAAGTCAGAAAGAGAAAAACAATATCGTATATTAACGCATATATGTGGAACCTAGAAAAATAGTACAGATGAACCGGTTTGCATGGCAGAAATAGAGACACAGATGTAGAGAACAAACGTATGGACACCAAGGTGGGGAAGTGGCAGGGGGGTGGTGGTGGTGTGATGAACTGGGGGATTGGGATTGACATACATACACTCATATGTATAAAGTAGGTAACTAATAAGAACCTGCTGTATAAAAAATAAAATAAAATAAAATTCAAAAAAATAAAAAAATAAACACACACACACATTAGTGATAGGTCTTTAAATTACACTGAGGCTGTGACTGAATTTCCAGTCCTGGTGGTTTCAGATCATTAGCCAATCGACAGAGAGGTGAAGGGTCAGACTAACTTCTAATGCAAGTGTCAGGGGAACAAAAAAAACAGTTCCAAAGTGAGCGCCAAGCTTCACCGAACAGGAAATCTAAGTCAAAGGCCACACGTGCCTCAGTTTATGAGAATTTGATGATCTCACACATTTTCCTTCCGGGTTTACTGTGAGAGTTGATACTCATATCGAGGGCTATGGTTTGCAGAATTAGAGAGTTTGTGCTAAGTAATAGACTGCATCAACAAAAATAACAGAATCACTTTGCTGTATGCTAGAAACTAACACAACATGTAAACTGACTACACTTCAATTTAAGAAAATTAGACAAAAAAAAAAAAAAAACGGGTCCACTGCATGGAAAGACTTAAACCTTAGTCAGTGATTGTTTATGTACTGCTGGTCTAAAATGTAAGCTCCCAGAGGGCGGGAACTTGCTCCGTTTTCTTCTCTGTTGTGTCCTGGAGCCTGGAACAGAGCCCCGTTCAGGGAACATGGGTGCATGACGCTCCCTGGACTTGCCTGGGAAGATGAGTCTCCTGCTCGGGAGAGATGATTCACCAAGCAGTCAGGATGGAAGATTCTTTCCAATGACTGTTCCACACTCAGAGGATCAGGAAAGGACCTCCCAAAGCACAACTAAAATGGAATATCCTGACAAGCTTAGTAGGTTGGGGGTCTGACCACGTTTATTTGATATAAGAAAATAAAGATGTGGATTCTGGTTACCCGTTGCTGTGTAACAGACCACCCCAAACTTAGTGGCATAAAACATCAACCTGTTTTTTTTTTTTTTTTTTTTTAATACTCACTGTTTCTGTGAATCAGGAATTTGGACAGAAATGGCTCATCTCTTTCCATGGTGTCTGGGGCCTCACCTGGGAAGATGTGAAAGGTAAAGGGCTGGGATCTTCAGAGGCTCCATACCACACATGTCTGGGCCCTGGGCTGGGACCACTGAAAGGCGGGGTCTGCTGACCAGACCCCTACACGTGGCCTCTCCCTGTGGCTTGGGCTCCTCAGCATGGTGGCTGGGTTCCAGGTGGAGCTTCCTAAGAGAAGGGGTTGCCTTCCCTTTCTGGCCTAGCCTGAGAAGTTACACAGTGTCACTTCCCACATGCTATTGTCACAAGCTGCCCAGATCCAAGGGCCACAATCCTGCCTCTTGATGGAAGGGAGGCCAAAGAACATGTGGTCACTTTTTAAAACTGCCCCAGAGCCTGAGGTCTTCCATCAGATGTCTGCATGGAGACAAAGGGAAGTTGATGATGTACTGAAAGCAGCTGGCAGTCATCTTTTCCACAGCTCTGTCCTGAATGTCTACCCTGTACCAGGCACTCTGTAGGTATGGGGCAATCGCGTGGAACAAAATGGACAAAAACATAGATCCCGAGCTAGCCTGTATTTCAACATGGTGAAGTGGACGATAAAGATGTAAATACGTAAAATACACAATATTAGATAGTTACCACTTCATGGAGAGAAATAAATCATGGCAGGGGTTCGGAGCATGGGGCATGGAGGGAAGGGCAACACCGATTTAAAATGGGGGGTGAGGCAGGCCTCAGTGACGTTTAGCCACCAGACCTGAGGGAGGAAGGGAAAGTGGTGGATTAAAGACAGCCCTGGTTCTTTGTCACGCTTCCCTTTGAGACACGGCATCCACGCCCCTTCCCCTTGTACGCAGGTGTGCTGCGGGACGGTTTGACCAATAGAACATGGAAGAAGTGACTTGGTACTAGTTTCCCCATTAAGGCCGTAAGAAACAGGCAGCTTCCGATTCCTGTCTTAGGGCCACTTGTTCTCGGAGCCCTAGTCACCACGTCCAAGGCTGGAGAGACCACGCGGAGAGGCGCTGAGATTCTACAGCAGAGGATCCCGGCTGAGGCCAGCCTTTGGGGGTTGCCAGGATGTGTGAGTGGTCTCCGTGACGCCCCAGCTCAGCCCAGCCGCCAACTCAGTGTCACCCAGTCCCTAAGATGGTCAATTTGGGGAGAGATTTTTTTAAAATAAATTTATTTATTTATTATTTATTTTTGGCTCGTTGGGTCTTCGTTGCTGCGTGCGGGCTTTCTCTAGTTGCGGCGAGCGGGGGCTACTCTTCGTCACGGTGCGTGGGCTTCTCGCTGTCCTGGCTTCTCTTGTTGCGGAGCACGGGCTCTAGGCGCGCAGGCTTCACTAGTTGTGGCACGTGGGCTCAGTAGTTGTGGTTCGCGGGCTCTAGAGAGCAGGCTCAGCAGTTGTGGTGCATGGGCTCAGCCGCTCCGCAGCATGTGGGATCTTCCCAGACCAGGGCTCGAACCTGTGTCGCCTGCATCGGCAGGCGGATTCTTAACCACCGCGCCACCAGGGAAGCCCTGGGGAGTGATTTTAATTAAAATGATTCCAGAAACTTACTAACTGAAATAGGAATGGTGACCTACTGGCGCTGCTGATAAGAGAAACGGCACCATTTCCTGGGCACTGCTGCCGATTGCGTCCCAAGAACACAGTTAATTAACAGAGTGACTCTGTGAGGGGGCTGCTATTACCCCTATTTTACAGACAAGAACACCGGGTCTGTGGAGAGAGGCAGTGACTTATTCAAGATGGCACAGCACCAAGAGGCTGAGTGAATACAAAAGAAGTTCTGACTCCAAAACCTGTGCTCTGTCCACTCTCTTATTCTGACAGAATGGAGACCCCATGCCCGCCCCACCCCCCTCCACCCTGGTGACACCTCTGAGAATCGCCATCCTCCACCCCTATCGTCTGGGGGCCTATGAACATGTTTTATAAATGACAAGAGTACACGTGGTAAAAATTACCTCCATTCCTGCGTATTTCCAGACGTCGTACAGTTATGTCCTCCAGCGGACTGAATTAACTCCTTCTGGGGTCTAGACTTTAACACTCTCTGCAGCCAGGAGAGTGCACTGGATTCCCAGTTCAGTAAAGGATGTGCTGGCATCAGTGAGGGGGCGGCCCTGCTGCCACCCTACCTGCCCCACAGGTGTGCTGCCAGCTCCACCCTGATGAACAGGTGTGGAGAGCCGACCAAGCGACCCAACTACTGGATCCCAGTGACCGATCCAGAGCACGAGGTTGTAATCCCTGCAGATAAATGTTAACAATTCCTTTTACATATTTTACCTTATGCACAGGTGGATTTGCTCTTCAATTAAAATTTCAGTGCAGTGACTCGTTAGTGGTACAATCTCAGACCCAGTAGCATCCATGAGGTGAGCTGGGTTCGGTCAGGAAGGGGTCTCTGTTCAGATGGTTCGACTCTAGATTAACGTCTCTACCATTCAGACACGGCCTGAGTACCGGCTGTCCACATGCCCGTGGTAGCAGGACCAGGTCACAGCTGAGTGAGGAATCAGCTCCGTGAGTCTGAAGAATTTCGGCTGACCTGAGCTGCAAGGCAGAGGGGTCAGACCAGGTTCCAGAATCAGAACTAGGCAAAGGGAGAACTGAAACGTCGGGTCAGCTTACATCCTAGAGCCCACAAAGAAGGATGACGATGATCTGTGTATGTGTGGTGTGTTTTGTATATATTGTGTGTTTTGTATATATTTGTGTGTTTGCTGTGGATACTGTGTGTGTGTTGTGTTGTGTATATATTATGGGTGTATGTGTTGTGTGTATATGTGTTGTGTATATGTTGTGGGTGTGTGTTGTGTATGTGTTGTGTGTATATGAGTGTTGTGTATGTATTGTGTGTGTGTTGTGTGTGTATATGTGTCGTGTGTGTGCTGTGGATACTAAGTGTGTGTTGTGTTGTGTATATATTGTGGGTGTATGTGTTGTGTGTATATGTTGTGGGTGTGTGTTGTGTTGTGTATATGACTGTTGTGTGTTGTGTATGTGTTGTGTGTGTACTGTGTGTTGTGTGTGTGCATATGCATGTTGCATATGTATTGCGGGTGTGTGTATATGTGTATACATTGTGTATACATTGTGGGCATCTACTGTGTGTGTTGTGGGTGTGTGTGCACGCACACATGTGTGTCTACTTGTGTGAGGAGGGCACAGACGCAGATTCGGCAAACTGAGCTCAAGGTCAGGAGGACAGGCAGTCTGGTGAGGTGGGATGTGATCTGTGTCCTGCCAGGCGGTCCTGGAAGGACTCGGGAAGAAGATCCAGGTAAACAGCTGAGCTCAGAAGACTGGCCACACCTGTCCAGGTGAGGGCCATGATGGACGGGCTCATGGGATAACTGAGAAGTGCACAGTTACTTCAAGATTAACATAGAAATAACCCCAAATTGAGGCTGGCCAGGAGGAAACTAAAAGACCAGGGAAGGAGACATGAAGTCAAACTTTCTGTCTCTTTCCCAGTGAGGATTAGAGTAAAATACAATTACCTGCAATATCATATATCTTATGTGGTCTCCCTGGATCTGAGCTATAATTTCCCCCCTGAAACCTTCTATGCCTTACGCATCTGGCATATCCATTTATCTCTGAGTAACTATTTACATTTGCATCTGCTCAGTTCTACGTAGTTTCTCCTTCTTTTTCCTTGACATCTTAAGCTCTTTGCCTCTGCACTGACAACCACACACACAAAAGGAATGCCTGACTTTGCACCCTCATCTGGCTTTCTTATGAATTCTGCTCTCCCGGTTCTTACTAAAACTGGGTTTCATCAGAATTAGAGGAAGAAACATGCATATTTTTCATATAAATAATGCAAGGGACAGTGGCTAATGGCTGCTTTATGGAGCCCATTTCTTTTCCTGTTTCATTTAAAACCTCTAGCTTCTGATCACAGTGGTCACTTCGACTAGAAGTCCACTTCAGAAACTCTGGAATCTCAGAAAAAAAGGGGAGAGGATCAAAGGAGACAAGACAGAGGCCATAATAGAAGCTGCAGGGGCGGAGGCTGTGCATCTCATGGGGCACCCGCCTCCACCAGGAATGAGACCAGCTGGGGGCCAGATCCTGGTCACCAGTGAGGAGCGCGCTGAGGCTCTACATGGTGAGCTTCTTATGACCTTGGCCACGTCCTTGGCCAAGTCTATATGACTTTCTCTGTGGAGGTGACTAGAAATGCAAAGGAGCCTGGGAGCCTTGAAAGCCTCTGGGGCTTTGATTACTTGAGGGGAAGATGGCCTTGGGCGAGACCTCTAGCTTCTGAAATGCTGAGCAGAGGGTCATTAAGGCAGATCCTGTCTGGTGGTGTAGTGCAAATGTTGGTTTGATTTTGAATCGTGACTCTGCCACTTATGAGCACTGTGGCCTTGGACAAGTCATGTGGCCTTTCTGCACCTTTGCCTTCACATCTGTAAAATGGGTTGATGGCACTCCTCTCAGAGGCTAATACTGAGACAAAGGGGACCCTGAGTTATAACAGCATCCAGAATGATATGGCCAGCACAGGGTCCATACCCAGGAGCATGGGGGTCCCTCCTTCTTGGAGACAGTGCCAGCTCTCGAGGGATGCTGTCATGCACAGTTTGGATATAAGAGGAGGAGAAGACGTTAAGTCTCCCTTAGGACTGATCTCATTTCTTTTTTGTTCCACAAACTTCACTCATTTTGCTCTTGTGACTCTCCTTGTGGTCCCCTGAACCAGAACCCACAAGTCAGAAGCTTAGAGAAGTCTGGTAATGAGGCTTTATGAATCTTGTTGCCAACTCTGCCCTGATAGATAAATACATGTAAGTGACTCCGAGACCCAAGGAGATCACAGCCCAGAGCCCGAGGCTCTCGGTCCTTTGGGAGTCCCCTTTTAAACCCACCACTCCCCGTCGCTCTTACTGTCCCGTCTGTGCCCTTTCTCTCCAGGACCGGCCCTTCCCTGCAGCGGGCACCATCCCTGGCACTGGCTGTGGGGACTGCACCCTCCGTGATGTGTAGCAGTGCAGTGCACGGGGCCTTCCCTGCCCTGTGCGGCGGGATTCTGATTCCCGACATCTCTCAGCTCTTCCTTTGCAGCAACTTCCTAGCTCTTCTCCCTGTTTCCACACTTGCCTCCCTCAGTACAATCTCCTCACTCAGCCAGGTAACGTCCCTGACACTCACGTCTGCCTCAAACCCCACAGGGATTGGCTGATGCTTGCAGGACAACTAAGGCCACTCTTGGCAGGTGGACATCCGAGTCCCAGATGACCACTCCCAGTGCTTCCAACGCTGCTTCCAAAACCATCCCAAATGGGCAGCAGCGCCCACCGTGCTCTTCTCGTGGCCCTTCTCTGATTTTGCCTCTTCTTGAATTTCTAATCACCCGTTTCTGTCTGGAAAGCTCCTTTCATCCCTCAAAACGCAGCTTAACGATCTCTTTCTTTGAAAAACAATTCTATAATCTGCAAGGCAAGTTTCTGCAGCCATCTCAGCAGCTAGGATAAATATCTACCGAGAACTTTCTATGTGTTCAGTTCCTCCAGACCCTGGGGATACAAAGGTGAATAAGAAATTCTGTTCACCAAAATCTTTCCAAAGTGGGGAGAGATAGAAAGTTAACAGCCAAACAAAATACTTGGTGATCAGAGATAGAAAAATTAGAAGTGATATAAACATGAAAGTTACCATTTGCGGCATGCGGGGCAGTATTGTTGTTGCTTTCCAAAGATAAGCTCATGTACATTTCACACGATATATAAAAATTCATTGAAGTAGATGATAGGCATAAATGTTAAAGTTAGAACTATAAAATTTTTAGAAGAAACTATTGGAGAAAATATTTGTGATCATGGTCTAGACAGTGATTTTTCAGGGCACAAAAACCCAAACCATGAAAGGAAAAAAAAAAATGATAACATGGCTTTCATCAAAATGAAAAACTTGCTTTTCATTTTAAAAACTTATTTTTCCAGCTCTATTAAGATATAATTGACATAACACATTGTGTAAGTTTAAGGTGTACAATTTGGTGAATGTATATATTACAAAATGATCACCACAATAAAAGTTAGTTAGCAGATCCTTAAAAAACAAAAAAAAGAAAAGAATTAGAGACAACTAACATTTCTGATTTTATAGGTGGGAACACTGAGGCCCAGAGATGTTAAGAGACTTGCCCATGGTCACACAGCTAGTACATTATAAAGTCAAGATTCGAGAACGAGTGTTCTCAGCCATTACGTCGTCCTCCCTCTTGCTGGCTCTCACCACTTCACAGTCATCCAGTGCAAACGGCAGTGTCACACAGCCACAATCCAAGGGTCAGGGGGGAACGGTCACAGGCCACTGTCAGCCAAGATCCAGCTGCACAGCCACATTCCCACGGTGGTCCTAGCCTCCCACAATCCTGATGAAGACATGCACACTTGGAGTCATGTGCAAAGTTATAGAGAATGCAGTAGCAGCTCAATCACACAGGAACCCCCCTGCTGCTAGCTCCCAGGGGCCTGAAGCCCCTGCCCTGGGGGCTCCATGAAGCCCACTATCTAAGATAGTTTAACAAAGATCTGGAAATGGGTAAACTTTATCCACTATCCAGATGCAGATATGGAGATGAGTATGCGCCCATTTCAGACACCCTGGAAGTAATTCAGTGCCCAAGGGACACTGAGTCCAGTGGGCTTGGGGGTTGGTGGGTGCATGGTGGGGGGTTGGGGGTGGAGCACAGCGGAGAAAGAGCAGAATAAGAAGGAAGCCGATTGTGGAGGACCTTAGCCCAGACTGAGGATTTGTCCTGAGGACAAAGGGGAGCTAATGGAATACTTACGGTAAGGTAGGTAAGGTGCCCCTCCCCTGGCTGAGAACACTGGAGGTAGGCTTGTCAGATTTAGCAAATAAAAATACACGATACCCGGTTACCTTCGAATTTTATACGAACAGTGAATCATTTTTATAAGTATGTGCCATATGCTATTTGGGATGTACTTTTACTAAAAAATTGCTGTATATCAGATTGCATAGATATTTGGCAAATAATTTTTTAGTATAAGTATGTCCCATGCAATCATACATACAATAAATATTTTTTAGTGTAAGTATGTCCCAAATAGCACACTGGACTTACTTATACTAAAAATATATTCACCATGGTTGATATAAAAGTCAGATGTAACTGGGTGTCTTATGTCTTTTCTGGGAAACATGACTGGAGGAGACTAGGTTTGGGAAGGAAGGTCAGGAGTCTGAGTTCAGGGACATGATGGGTTTGAGATGCTGGGGGCCATCCTCGTAGAGATGAAGGGTGGCCAGTCAAATGAGTGAGGGCCAGGGGCTCAGCCTGGGACAGAGGTAAAACTGTGAGATTCATCAGAGTATAAAGAGTAGAAGAAGCCTGCTATAGATCTATGTTCTGCCTGATGGAAAAGCCAAAACCTAGAGGCAACGCATGAATACTCACTACCCCACGAGCCACTCGAGAAAATACTGACGCTGCCAGGATTACAACTTTGTTAGGGTTATTCTTTTTTTTAAAAAAAAATTTATTGAAGTATAATTGATTTACAATGTTGTGTTAGTTTCAGATGTACAGCAAAGTGAATCAGTTAGCCACTCTTATATAGATTCTTTTCCCATATAGATCATTACAGAGTATTGAGTAGAGTTCCCTATGTAAAGTGGTACAAATGAACTTATTTACAAAACAGAAACAGAGTCACAGATGTAGAAAACAAACTTATGGTTAGGGTTATTCTTAATAGTGAGGAAGTGGAGTGAAGGTGAGGTCGTTGGAATTTGAAGAGGTCTAGTGTGTTACAGGGTGTCTACATGGACACACAGTGACCTTTATACTTATATGCCACTTTATTATTTATAACATGTTTAACAGAGAGTTTGTCAGTGTTTCCACCAATGCTGTAAAGTATTTATTTCAGTTTCATAAAGGATGAAATTAATTCACAGAGAGATTTTGTATTATAATTTAGGCCGTCGTAAGAAAGCCAAGGAGTGACAGCGTTGGAGGGACAAACCCAGCTGTATGACTCCATGCAATCCTCCCCATATAGACCCTTCTGTACAATACAGTAATTCTGCAATGTTTTAGGGAAAAAATATCTGGAACAATAATATGCATTCACTTTGCCCCCAAATGCCATCCCATCTTACATTGACTCCTTAAAACGGCTAAGGTGTCATCTTCTTATAATCCACACAGTCTTACTTGAACAAGGACCAAAGAAACCCTGGCTGCATCCATCCATCACTTGGCCATCTCATGGCAAATGTAGAGCTCCGTATGTCTGCTGTGGTACAGTCACCAGCACTGACTGACCATGAAGTTGGGTCGATAATTGAATTCCCAGTGTCACAGCCTGTTTCCAGCAGTAACTTAGAAAAAGACTTGTCATATCAAAGAAAATCTTTGTCTGCATAAGGACAGTCGGGTTTTGAAGCCTTTTGAGAGCAACCCAAACGACTCAAAGAGAATTCTCTGCCTTAAATAGATAACAACCTCACTCACCTTCTTTATTGGTTGCATTTGCAGCAAACATAAATAATAATTCATACATATTTTTTCTAATCAGTAATTTTCTGACAAAATGTTTCTGAGCAAACCATGGCCTGAAATACTGGTGTTCTCTTAAAAGTGAAGAAAACTCCCTTGTGTGCTTCTAGATGGCATCTGATATACCTGTAAGAGTTTGAGCTTTTAAGGAAAGAATGGGATTTGAAGAAGGAGCTGGTGATGTTTATCTCTAAAAAGAGAAGGCTTGTATGCATGCCTCAGGCATGGGGGTAAAATGAGGGTGGGAGGTGTAGGGAGTGACGGTCATGATTACCTGTAGACACTGGAAGAGCTGCCATGCAGGAGGACGTAGACTTACTCTCCATAGAGACAGGCTGTGAATGATAGGAAGGCAGATTTGGGTTAAATGTAGAAAAGAATGTTCCAGCAATTATTGGTATTTTAAAAAATGGAAAGAATCACTTTATAAAGCACAGAGTCTCCTGTTCCTAGAAGAGTTTGAGCTGACACTAGATGTCTGTGTGGTTATCTACTGCAGTGTGACAAATTATCCCCAAACTTAGTGGCTTAAACAACGACCATTTTATTGATTTGCTCAGGATTCTGTAATCTGAGCAGGGCTAGGTATGGACAGTTCATGGGGCATCATTTGGGTGGCTCAAAGGATCCACTCTGAAGGTGGCCTCACTGAGGGCTGGCAGGTTGGTCCTGGTCGTCAGCTAGAAGCACAGCTGGGGCTGTTGGCTGGAGGCCTCAGTTCTCCTCCATGTGGCTGCTACACATGGCTAGGCTGGCTTCTCCCAAAATGGTGGTCACAGGGTAGTCAGACTTCTTACATCGTGGCTGCCTTCACCTAGACGAAAGAGAAGTTAAGGTTTAAGTCTAGAACCGGCATAGTGTCACTTCCTCCACCTTCTACTGGTTGAAACAAGTCACTGGGCCAGAGCAAATTCAAGGGGAGGAAACCCATAAGCATGTACACACACTAACTTTATTGGAGGCACCAAATTTGTGTTCTATCACAATCTAGCCCCACTAGCTTCATTGTAGAGAAGATTCATTTTCTGGGTAGGATGCTGTGGCCTACCACTGATTCTTCTTTAAATTCTAGAATTCTCTGGTTCAGTTTATTTTCAATTTATGGTTTCCTGGTACAATAACAGGCACACAATGACCATTAATGTGGGACTTACTGATTGATTGATTCCACACAACTTATCAATATATTTTCCAGCTGAGGCAGAGCCTGGGTCAGCATTTCACGGGAACACAGCTCTCTGTAAGACTCATGCCTTCTCAAACCAGTCGATGATTATTCTTCACTCTGCAGCTACCAGCTTGGTCCCAAGTAATTCATTTTATAAATGCTGTTACCAGACAGAAGCACATATTATTCTAGTTTGCAAAATCCATGCTGCAACAAAAGGAATAGTAGAGGGTTGTATGCTATAACTTACCTATATATTTATTTTGCCACCTGAGTTGTTTTTTTAAATGTAAAGTTTCTCTTTATCATAAATGTAATACACACTCACTGTAGCAAATGTGTATAGAAAAGAAACATACAAAAAAGAAAAACAGGGCTTCCATGGTGGTGCAGTGGTTGAGAGTCCGCCTGCCAATGCAGGGGACACGGGTTCATGCCCCAGTCCAGGAAGATCCCACATGCCGCGGAGCGGCTGGGCCCGTGAGCCATGGCCGCTGAGCCTCTGCGTCTGGAGCCTGTGCTCTGCAATGGGAGAGGCCACAACAGTGAGAGGCCCGTGTACAGCAAAAAAAAAAAAAAAGAAAAGAAAAACAATCACTTACAATGACCCATAGATAACTAACTACTCCAGCCTTTTATTATATATTTTAATATAAATTAAGCAAAGTTATATTATTCATTTTGTTTCACCTTAACTTATTTTCTATGATGCTAAAAATTTTTATGAGATCAAAATCATACATTTTATGTTACAATAATATTCAGTAATATTATTAAAATCTTTATGAATGTTTTAAATTTCTATATGTAATTCTGCCATATGGGTGTACCATAATTTGCTTAATTATTATGCTAATCTTGGACTTCATTTAAAATTTTTTTAACATTAAATACCATATTAGTATAAATATTTTTTCTTCATAAAGGCTTTTTAAATTTAGAAATAGATTCTTATATATGTTCTTAAAATATACTTCAAAGAGATGCTTTAACATTTACTCATTTCATTCCACAAGTATTTATTGAGCACCTATTATGTTTCAGACACATTGCTAGCTACTGAAAAAACTTGTGTGTTTATTGTGTGCGGAATATTTGCCAGATACAATGCTAAGCGTGTCTATATTAGTTTGCTAAGGCTGCCATGACAAATTACTACAAATAGGGTGGCTTAAACAACAGAAATTATTCTCTCACAGTTCTGAAGGCTAGAGTCTGAGATCAATGTGTCAGCAGGGCTGTTCTCATTCCAAAAGATCTAGGGAAGAATCTTCCTTGTCTCTTCCTAGCTTCTGATGGTTGTCAGCAATCCTTGGCATTCCCTGGCCTTGAACCTGTGGAATAGTGACTCTCATCACTCCAATCTCTGTCTCCATTGTCACATGACCTTCTTCTCCCCGTGTGTGTCCAAATTTCCCTCTTCTTATAAGGATACCAGTCAATGAGTTAGGACCCACCCTAATCCAGTGTGACCTCATCTGAACTTGAATGCACCTGTGAAGACTTTGTTTCCAGATAAGGTCACATTCGCAGATTCCAGGTAGACGTGGATTTCTGGAGGGTGTTATTCAATGCAGTACAGTGTTCCATGAATAATGCTTTCTGATTCTCACAATTGCCCCTTTGGATAAGTATGTCAAACATTCTGAAGTCAGCTATCTTTTCAAGGGTCGTTCAGAGAGGAAGCTGTGGATTTTAGGCATTCAAAACTGTGGGCTCCAACTCCAAGGCTCCCGCCTGCAAACACCAGCCATGCTGCTGGAGGGCTGTTTGTACCAGAGACCAACAGTCTGGGAGAAGGAGCAAAAGCGAAGGGCTTTCCCATCAAGAGGATAGTGATTCCGAAGCCCTGTGAGTTACAATGACCTCACTCCTTATTTTTCTCCTTCAGGAAAGGTGGAGGAGCCAGGGACTGAGGAGAGGAGAGAAGGGCACTGAACAGGGATCCCTTGGAGCTCCAGGAGGAAAAGCCAGGAGTGGCCCTGGCAGTGCTTCAGGAGTCACTACAGCTACAGTCAGAATCTGGCTGAGGTGTTCTGGGGCAGGTGGGTCATCGAGTGTTTCTGAGAGGTGCGGATGCTAATGGGAACAGAAGGAGAAGCTTTCAGCCAATGAGACATCATTTTCCTAATGAATTTTGCATCCCCCTGATGAGGACACATGGGTTGGCTTAAAAATAGCATCAGTGGAGCCTCTCTTAACTTCATCATTTCCACTCTCACATCCTGAATGAGCACCTCTAAATTTGGAACTGACAAAAGCCTGCCAAAAGATTTCCTTTCAGAAAATAATGGGCTTAATGGGCCTTTTGATGAATGGCTGAGGTTTCATTTTCTGCTGCCCCCGAGTTTGAACTATTTTTCCTTTTTTTAAAGGAGGTGCTGTGTACACCTTTGTTTCCAATAATTGGATCTGAGTGGAAGGGAAAAGTCTCTGTGGAATGAGTTTCCTGTGAAACCAGATTTCAACCTTCTAAAATGAAATATTAGTGGGAAGGTGTCTGGTTTAAAGAGTCTAATTGTGAGAAGACAATCTTCCCACTGACTGTCCTCAAAAAGGTAGGAAGCTAGCTAGTGGGGGCATGAGGAGTGAGCTCCACATCTCAGAGGGGCGAGCTCGTTGGTCCTTGGCTTCTTCCAGCAGCTCCGGATGCTGCTTCTCTGGGATTGAGGCACAGGACATTTCAGATCTTGCTTCCTTAGAAACATGTTTGTGCCATTTCTATCTTGTTTTGTTCATTTTTTAGCAAGAAAGAAGAAAACTCCCTGTGAGTAGAGTGCGGTGGACTTTTCAGTTAAAACACTGAACGAAGCACATGCATTTAACATGTCTCCTCCTCCTTCCTCCATCCCCAATTTTAAATCAAGAAAATAATCCAGGGATTCCCTGGTGGTGCAGTGGTTAAGAATCCGCCTGCCAATGCAGGGGACACGGGTTCGAGCCCTTGTCCGGGAAGATCCCACATGCTGCGGAGCAACTAAGCCCGTGTGCCACAACTACTGAGCCCACGTGCCACAACTACTGAAGCCTGCGTGTCTAGAGCCCGTGCTCCACAACAAGAGAAGCCAGGACAGCGAGAAGCCTGCGCACCGCAACGAAGAGTAGCCCCCGCTCGCCGCAACTAGAGAAAGCCCGTGCGCAGCAACGACGACCCAACACAGCCAAAAATAAAAACAAACAAATAAATAAATACTTTTTTTTTTTAAAGAAAATAATCCAAAAGATTATTTGGATTATGCAGCCATGAAGCTCCCATAGGTAATGCAGCCTCTGACCTATATAAAAAGCACGGTAAGTCATGGCTCTCCTTTCTCCCTTATCTGGGCTTAGACACTTCCAGCAGAGTGTCCTGCACAGTGTGTCCTCCTTTCTTCCAGAAGCCACTCCACTACCCGTGCTCGCAAATATACTCAGAACTCCCTGCATGATAAGCAAGCTGAGATATACAACTGGACATTTGTAAGGAGATGCTGATTCCAAAAGGGATCAATCTAGGGACTTAGAGCAAATACCCTCTTCATCGTGATCCCTAATTCTTGGGTGTGAAATGGGCTTCTTGAACCAGAAGGAAAGCTTTGGAGATTCCCTAAGTTGCGTTCTCAGTGGATATTGTGTCTGTGAATAGAATGATATGAGAACAGGAGAGAACGTTTTCTGATGAAAAGTACAACCGCTGAATTCAAAGAAAAAAATCATTGGAAGTGCGGAAGTTTAGATCAGAGCCTCCAAAATTCTCAGAGGAAAAGTCTGCAGAGATTAATAAGAAAAGCAAAATTAACTAGATAAATGAATAAGTGAACAATATGTAGAGATAAATAGAGGACTTGGAGGACAAATTCAGGAGATTCAAAATATCTATCATCAGAATGGAAATAGCAACAAAGGTCAGAGACATAATAAAAAGATTTCTCTGTAATAGATGACGTTTCACTCATAATTTTAAAGTCTTTTCCATAAATATGGTTCTGACTTCTCTTACATTCATAACCTTCTCTATCTGGGCTTCCTCTCCTTTTTTTCTTGATTAGCCTTTTTAAAGAGTGGCTACTTTCAGGATTTCCTGAAGTTGCCCATTTATAAGAATCATCTGGAGTGCTTGATAAAATACGGATTTCAGGGTCTTTCCTCAAATGTTCAGGATTTGAATTTGAGGAGGTAGGGGGACCTGGACATTTAATTTTATGCAGCCCAAGACGTTATCTTAAGATCATCTAAGTTTGGGTAACTTGAATATTGCCATGCCCTTTTCAAATAACTAATTTTTGATTTATTTAACACTTTTACTGTTTTTGTAATTCAGATATTTCTGGTTTTGTCTTCATCGTTTCTTCCCTCAGAGTTTTGCTTCCCCCCCTCCTTTTCTAGATTTTTAAGATAAATCCTTAGTTTATTGATATTTTTCTTTTTTTCTCAAGTGATAAAAGCTTTTAAAACATAGACATTTCATCTGAGAATAGATTTGTCCAAATTATATGTTTTTTGGTTAACAGTGTTTGCATGGGTATTATTTTCTAAATAGTTTGCAACTACAAGTTGATCCTTTTATTAAACAAAGCATCATTTACATTTTTTTCACTTGGTTTTTGTTTAACTTCTAAAGTTTTTCTAAAATTTCATTCCCAGTAAAGACCTTCAGTTCTATAACCAATTAGGAGAAATATAGTCAACTGACATCTAATCAAAATTATAAAGTTATTAGGATGAGAGTATAAACCTGTAGATAAAAGAGACGTTGCTAAATACAAAAAATAGAATTAATTATTAGAATACATCAATTTAGAGCAGGATTTCTTAACCTTGACACTACTGACAATCTGGATGAGATAATTCTCTGTGGTGAGGCTGTCCTGCGCTTGTAGGAGGGTCAGCAGTATCCCTGGCCTCCACCCACCGGATGCCGGTGTTAATATCAACCCCGAAAGCTGTCTTGCAGAGGTAAAAACACCCCAGGTGAAAACCACTGAGTTAGAGAAAATGACTTCTGTCTTTGCTGGAGGATGAATTTGGACACTTGCAGGTCTTAAACCCACCACCCTTTTCCCTTTCAAAATCCTTTCTCCAGCACAGGCTCACTCCCCTGGGTTTTAGAGGGGAGTGGAGACCAAGAAGGAGGTTGCTTTGAAAATCACACAGTAATGTGCTTTAATCAATTTATTAATTCTTTTTCTGTCTAGGAGAGCTCATAGCATCTTTTTCTCTCCATCCTTGGCAACAGGGCCTTAAGCCAATATTATTAAAATACCAACAAAAGTAGCTGGAACAATTCCCATAAGACAATTATACAGCAGGTCCGTAATGCATGATAATAGGTTCTCCAAAGTATTTATTTTACATCACTGAATGGTGGGCATTTTAAAAATTAATTTCTTAATGGAATATTTCTTTTCTTTTAATTTATTATTTATTTTTTATACAATTTTGAAAGGTTACTTTCCATTTACAGTTGTTACAAAATATTGGCTATATTCTTTGTGTTGTGCAATAAATACATCCTTGAACCTGTCTTACACCCAATAGTTTGTATCTCCTACTCCGCCACCCCTATATAGCCACCCACCCCCCACAACTGGTAATCATTATTTCACTTAGCATAATGCCCTCCAGATCTATCCATGTTGCTGCAAATGGCAAAATTTCATTCTTTTTTATGGCTGAGTAGTATTCCATTGTAAAAATATGCCACATCTTCTTTATCCATTCATCTTTTGAAGGACACTGAATGGTGGGCATTTTAATCTCTCTTTTGTAGTCAATAAATTGAGGCTCCAGGAGATTTAATAAATGGCCCAAAGTAATGTAAGTACCTAAGAGGTGGCAGACTGGAGATAGGACCTCGGGGTGGCCTGCTTCCCACGTGAATGATCTGATTTCTTAGTTAAGATGGAAGTCTGTTAAGTGTGTGTTATTTGCCCCTCCCCCAGTTCTTATAAAATTACCCTTAAAGTTCATAAAACTACACTGCTTTTTCATTTTATTTCACAAAGTTTATATTCTGTTGTACAAAAGATAAGAAAACAAGGAAAGTCAGAAAATGTTCATGCTATTTGATCCACTCGTTCTGCTGATGACAATTTATCCTAATGAAGTGCAAGTAAAGCTATTTTGCAACAAAATGTTTACCATAGTGTTATGTATAACAGTAAAACCTTTAGAAAAATACAAATGTCTGAGATAAGGTAATGAGTTACTAACTCTGATACAGCCACACAATGGATTCTTATAAAAATATTTAAAATTATGCTTACGAAGCTATTTCACTAGCTTTTTTGTTTTAAGATAGATTTAATTGTAAAATTAAAATAACAGTACAAAAAGTACAAACATGAAAATAAAAATTCTCTAACTATTCCAACACTTAATACAGCAGTCATTAGGGCTATTGATAAACTTTCTGACTTCTCTTATTCTAGAGGTAGTAGGATTGAACTTGCCTGCCCACCTTAAATTAGATGCGGTCATGTGACTCACTTTGGCCAATGAAAGGTGAGCAGCCATGAGCTCGCTTGTTTCCCGGCACCCTTGTCACGCTGCGTTTAACCAGTCGACCATCCGCGATCTGGTAGCCGGTAAGTATTTCCCTTTTTTTCTTGCCTTTCTTTGATTAGTGAAGTTGAACCACTTCATGCTGAAAGTCTGTAGTTATCCTTTGGTGACTCGCCAAGTCACCTAACTAATTTTTATTGTCAGCATTCTTTGCATCTTGACCCGTTTGCTGTCGGATAGGTTGCAAACATTTTATCTTTCTGTCATTTTTTCTTTCGACTTTGCTCATGATTTCTTCACAAAGTGGCTAATGTTTATATATTCAGACTGTATTCTTTATTTAAAGGTTTTGGTCTTATGACATTCTTAGAAAATGCTTCCCCACTTCAAAATTATGAATATTCACCTAAAGCTGTATTCTAGTGCTTTGATGCTTTTATTTTTAATACTTAATTTTTGTATAATCTAGAATTTACTTTGAATTAAGGAGAGAATTCTAGTGATCGAGTTTTCTTTTCTCTTTCAACTGGTTAATATATTGTCCCAATGTCATTTATTAAGCCATCTCTCTTATCCCCATTGACTTAAAATTATGCAGAGTATTTGATGACATGGGAACATGCTTATCACAATGCCATGTGTAAAGATCCAAGTGAAACAAAGTTGTAACTGACAAGATGCCCCCTATCTCAAACAAATGTGTTTATAGAAAAGTTTTGGAAGGAATTATATAATGCTATTTTGGGGAGAGTATTTTACTTTAATATTTTGGATTATCTGGATCTAGAGGTCAATTTAGTTTTAAGGACCTTCTGTGTACATGGATCATATCACATTCCTATGTTGAAACCGATGTAAAAGGAAGACATAACTTGTCTTCCCATTTTTGGTTTTGCTAAATCCTATAAAGGAAGCCATCCTATTCCAACACTACTTATTAAGGTGGTATTAAAGGTAGTCCCATTCCTCTTTGAGTCTGCCTTTTCTATCTTAAGGATATAGAGCCTCTCAATTTTGCAGTCTTGTAATTTCAGGCAATGGTTATACAAAGTCAAAGTGAATTATAGCACAATTCAAATCTGATGACCTCATATGCAGTTGATTGTCTTTAAGACTTGCACGTGCTGTGTTGACTCCACTATGGTACTTTGGGTCATTGACAATAGAGGTACATTGGTTATAAGTTAGGATTAGCTGGATTTGGAAAACTGAGTGTTTTTATATCATAATGATAACTTTTACAGGCTTAGATTATTAATTAGTTTAAATATTACTTCATTCTTTCATTATCTAGGTGTCTTTGAACTTACACTTTGTTTGCCTCATTTTTCTTATTTATGACATAGTGATGGAATAATTTATCAGGCTGTTGTCAGATTAAAGATAGTAGAGATTTAAAAGGCTACTGCAGTCCTTGTAACATAGAAAGTACACGAAAGCATTAGTTCCCTGGCTGTTTTTCCAGTTGACCTCATGTACTAAAATAATACACCACTAGCAAAACACTCATTCTTAGTAAAATTCAATTCAGTAATCACTTACTGAACACATACACTAAGGAATGATAGGCATTGAAGCAGATACAGAGATGTATGGGCTACATCTTTTTCCCTTATGAGGTTTACAGTCAAATGAGTAAGGGAGACAAGAGCAGAAACAACCCTAATAGAGCGTGTAACTGTAAATATACCTCTTTACCTATAATAACAGTGACAGTTTTAGACTGACCTTTCCAGCCTTCCCATCTGATATTCATTATTATACACCACTGTCATTTGGTGACAGCTGCTTGGAATTATGGATGCAGTTTGTGGCCATGGAGCTCAGAGGGCAGTGCTAACCAGGGTCATGGTCTTGTTAGCACAGAGCTCTAACCAGCTGAGCTCATCAACCAGAACGTACAAATTTGCCCAGGAAAATGGCACTGATGATAATCCTGGAAATAAACGAATATTTATTAAAAGGAGAGAATCAATAATGATTCCATAAAGGACTGTTTCAAAATCCGATTCAATGAATAATTAAGTTATATATTTTACATGTAAGGCACTGCGTTTGGGTATGAGGGAGATCGTATAGTGAATAAATCAGGGGAGACGCAGTCTTACCCTCAAGAAACTGACAGACTAATTGCGGGGAAATAGCCTTGAGGGCAACTAAAACAGAATAGGCCAAGGGCCTTGGGGAAAGTGCTGGGTTGTGGGGTCTGAAGGAGAGAGAATAGATTTGGTTGAATGGGTTAAGGAAGATGTCAGGGCGATGGGGCATTTGAAACAGACCTTGAATCAGGACCATGTGAATACACTCAAAATATTGCATATGCCTTATAGTTTATTTATTCAATTTTGCTTACATCTTTCTTGATTTTCTGAAACTATTTAAAAAATTAACCAAGTGGCACAAATTATATTACCATAAAATGCCAACACAGAGGTGAGTATGAAAGTCTCCTTCACTATGGCTCTCATTTCAACTCCTTTCTCCAGATATTACAAATGTGTATTATTCAGAATGTTTTCTATGTGTTTATTTACATATATTTGTGCTTATGTAAATCTTTGGGAAAACACTGACTTATACTATGTACAAAATTGTTCAGCCCTTGGCTTTTTAAAAAATTTAACAATATGTTTTGTCTTTTCCCATGTCAGTTCTTATAAATCTATCTCCTTTTTCGTAGCTGGCTGGTTGTTTCTAGACCCATGCTGTCCACTATGGTATCCACTAGTCACTTGGGATCTATTTCTATTTAAGTTTAAGATAATTAAATTAAATTAAATTTAAAATTCAGTTCCTCAGTTGCGCTTACCACATTTCAAGTGCTTAGCAACCACAAGGATACTGTGCTGGACAGAGCAAATACAGAACATTTCCATCATTGCTAAAAAACTCTATTGCGTGGAACTACGCCATGCTACGAGTGCACCAGCGTTTACTTAGACATTCACTCTCTGTTGAAGAACACTTAGGGTCTTTCCCACTTTTCACTGTAATAAAAATGCTTCAGTGAACACCTTTGAACACCCATCTTTTGTGTACATGGGGGAGGGTTTGTGTGGAATAGATTTCTAGAATAGAAACATCATGGTTGCATTGCAAGCACACTTGAATTTGGATAGATAGTGCCAAATTTTCTCTTAAAAGGTTGCACCAGTTATATCACTTTAGAGCCTACTTGAACGCTCATTTTTCAACTGCTTACCAGCCCTGGAGATTAAAAATCTCTACAATTTTGCCACCCTGATGGACAAAAAAAAAAAAATCCTGCTATCTTTTTAATTTGAATTTTTTGATTTCTTAGTGACATTGGGCATTTAAATATAATTTTTAATTACCTAAAGAAAAGCATGAGTATATTTTTACTGTAAAACATTACAATTTCTTACCTGTCTGGTTAACGGTGGTCCAGAAAATAATTTATCTCTACTGACAAAGGTCACAGATGTCCTGAACTGAACAAATCATAGGATGAGAAATGTGAACAGCCAATGAGCACAAGAAAAGTATAATTTTCTACTTGTACAAGTAGAAATGCAAAGTAAAATAAAATGTAAAGGAAAGAAATGAAAAGTAAAGTATATGTATTATATTACATTACATTATATTATTTTATATTATATTATATTAAGTTTTCTTGGCTGTAATTGTTCCAGGCACTAAACAACAAGCACATTTGGAGTTCAGTATAAAATATTAAATAATATTGATGAATTCTATGAATCAGTACTGCAACTAGAATAGTCTTACAACATGTTACTTTGGTTAGTTGGTTTTTCTTGCGGGGGAGGCAGGGATGGAAAGAACATGTTAGTTTCAGCCTATCAGCAATACTTCTTGCCAAAGATTAGATTGAAAAAACTGAGCTGAGAGCAGCGGGCAGAGAATCGATTGACAGGCAACAGTGCAAACAATCCGTTGTTGCTAAGAAACGCCATCCTTAAAAGAGTAGCAACTCACTCACCCCCCATGTGAAAGCTGAGTCCAGACCTGCACCACAGAGCCTGCTTCACGTGGAAGGAATCAGCTAGCAGTGGTCCATGGAGGCAGGCAGAAGCCGGAAGTAAAGATTCTGCAGCAAAGGTGTATAAGAGGAATACATAAAAACCGACCTTGGAAACCTGTTGAATAAAATCTGTATAATTCATAGACTGTCTAAAGATGAAGCTACCTGTCGTCTTTAAGCCACACCCACTAGAGACACTGAGTTTCCTGAGGTAACTGTGCAGCCTTGATTAAGCCGTAATTAAGCCCCAATGCCCACTGGCTTTGGAGGACCAGTAATTAAGCCCCAATGCCCACTGGCTTTGGAGGACCAGTAATTAAGCCCCAATGCCCACTGGCTTTGGAGGACCAGTAATTAAGCCCCAATGCCCACTGGCTTTGGAGGACCAGGCTGGCTGAGCACATACTTAGTGGTATCAAGCAGGGAGTGTCGTGGCTGTTATCATCTTCAGTGAATGCCTGGCAAGAGCTGAAGTACCCCTTCCCAGGAAAGGACCCTCATCCCTCCCAGGGAGGCGAGAGCTGTGAGAGGCTACAGAGACAGGGCCTCCAGTTAGACGCAGAAAGATGAAGCACCATGTGGTTAAGTTCACTGAGATGGCCTAGGATTCATGAGTCTTTCTTATATACCAGCTAATAAAGACTCAGAACTCAAAGCTTGAGGTTTGGACAGACGTGGAAGAGGATGCCAAGGCTTAGCAGAAAGCAGTCAGACATCCGTCCACTAACAGGGTGGGCCAGAGCATGCTGGACCACACAGGAGAGAATTCTAGAGCCTGGAGGAGAGGAAGGCAGCTCAACTGAACTGTGGTTTTAATCCTGGCTCAGTAATACTCCCTCCCCGTCAGGACGGCAGAGCTGCAGATGGACACCACTTGGGCCATAGATTCTTTTTTTTTTTTTTTTTTTTTTATAAATTTATTGATTTTTGGCTGCGTTGGGTCTTCGTTGCTGCGCGCGGGTTTCCTCTAGTTGCAGCGAGCGGGGGCTACTCTTCGTTGAGGTGCACGGGCTTCTCATTGCAGTGCCTTCTCTTGTTACAGAGCATGGGCTTTAGGCACACGGGCTTCAGTAGTTGTGGCATGTGGGCTCAGTAGTTGTGGCTCGCGGGCTCTAGAGCACAGGCTCAGTAGTTGCGGTGCACGGGTTTTGTTGCTCTGCGGCATGTGGGATCTTCCCAGACCAGGGCTCTAACCCATGTCCCCTGCATTGGCAGGCGGATTCTTAACCACTGTGCTACCAGGGAAGCCCAGGCCGTAGATTCTTGATGGATGCATCCTTGTCTCTGCACACAGGTGATATGTAAATCAACTATACTTAAGAAAAAAAAAAAACCTATCTTAAAAATAAAATTCTAGGAGCTTGTCTTATCAACATGGGTTCCATTTAAAGGGTCATTTCTCATCTTCATAAAGATTTATAGAGGTTTTAAAAACGTCCATAGGAGTTGTTATCTATAGATAGCTGGATTGGGTGGACCCTACTTCCTCGCGATCATAATCATTTCCTGGTGTCCCAGGTGTGCAAAGCCAGGAAGTAGCCTGTAGGTGCTGTTCTAAAGGAAAGAAGGAAGGAAGGAAATAGGGAAGGGAGGGAGGGAGGGAAAAGAAAGAAAAGCAAGAATGAACTCCTTATTAACTTTTAAAAGCTGTGTGTGTGTGTGTGTGTGTGTGTGCACGCGCGCATGCGCACTCATGCATGCATGTGTTTGAATGTCATTCTTGTGATTGTTAATATGGCCTCGCCAGGGTCCTTTCTCCACCACTGATCAAATTCATCCTAGGAAACACCTTTATAGCAGAGTAGTGTGGAGCTGGTTCAGAGAACTACAAAGAAGAGTCTACATTAATGTCCTCTTTGCTTTATTTATGGACTCCATTGGCTGCAGCAAATTTCCTTCAGTATTTAATTTCTTTCAGCAGAAATGCTTTGAACTGTTCTCGACATTTAAATAGATATATTAACACTCAACATCAAAATACTAACTTTATAAATTTAGAAAGCTGAATTCTCTGACGTGAGATCATTGTTATAGAAGCACAGCGTGTGTGTGTGCGTGTGTGTGTGTGTGTGTGTGTGGCTCACATCTCAGAGCCCAAAGTGTTCCGTGTCCTTCACTCCCCACAGTTTTGAATCCAAGAATCGCCTTCTGCCAGGTCCCTGTTGCCTATCTTCTCACCTCATCCTGAGCAGTTTTCTAGGTCTCACCTGCTCCTTCCCTTACGGGCTGCACGTGTTCGGTTCTCCGAGCTTCCACCATGTTCCTTCTGTAACTCTGCACACTGTGCACACCCATGACTATGTCCAAACCACAGTGGCTCTCAAATGTGTATTTTAACCTCCTGTGTCTCCTCTATATCCCAACTATTACAGCCAACCGTCCACCTGAGCATCCCTAATTCACCTTGCACACCAAGGAAGATGCACCCAGATTAAAACTGGAAGTCACTGCCCGGGCCACCCTCTGTTAAACCTCGTCTGCCTAAGGTGTCTGCCTTCGTTGGTGGCGCTTGCATGACCAGTGTTCACTAGAAACCAGGGAGTCATATCAGAATCTCTGCTCTCCCCATCTCCTCCCTACAACCCCATCAGTGTCACCTCCTGAATCTCTTTAATCCATCCCTCTTCTCCTCTCCCAATGCTATGACCTGAGACCATGTCAACACACTCTGTCTTCTGGAATAACCTAAAGACATGGTTACATTTGAGGTCTCCCAACCTCATCCCCTTCCTTTCGATCTATCCTCCCCACTGCTATACTCCCCAAGTGCATTTTTAAAAATTCACGTGTTTTTGTTTTAATCCTTTGCATAAAGCCCTCCCCATCACCTACAAAATGAAGCTCTACCCTCATCTGTCCTCCTGTCTTTGATGATCTTTCCAGACTCATCTCTTGCTGTTCCAGACACTTCTGCCTCTCTAGTCAACCTGAAATACGTGTAGCTCCTCAGATAGGAATTGTTCTTTTATGTCTCTGTGCCTTTGCATGTGCTGGTCTGGCTGCCCCAAGCTCCTTACTTGCTGTAAGTTCCACCTCATCCTCCCTAAGCTTTATCTCAGTTCAGCCTTTTCTGATCTGGCCAGACTCCCTTCCCTGTGCCCCTTATACTAGCATTTATTTTAATTTATTGCGATTTTTTTTGTTTATGTGTTTGTTCCGCTCATGGAGTGTGAACTTCTCAGTGTCCTCCTTGCACAATCCCTGGCATGTTGTACATGCTTAACAATAAAGGTTTACAGAATGACCACATGCACAAACGTCTGATGATTTGGTGTCATTAACCATGGTTTTATGGGGAAAGCAATTGATGGATTACGAACTAGATGCATTCCTAATAATTTAGATAATGCCAAAGTCAGTCTTATATAAAATTAAGCCAACCAAGTACGCAAGTATACCTGTACTAGGCTAAACTGTGCCCCCATTCAAATTTGTGTGCTTCTCAGAACCTCAGAATGTGACCTTATTTGGAAATAGGGTTGTTGCAGATGTAATTAGTTCAGGTGAAATCATACTGGTGTAGGGATGGCCTTTAATCCAATATGACTGGTGTACTTATAAGAAGAGGAGAAGAGACACAGACACAAAGGGAGAATGCAGTGTGACCAAAGAGGTAGAAATTGGAGTGATGCAGCTACAGGCTGACAATGCCAGGGGTTGTTTGCAGCGCAAAAACCTGGGAGAGAGCCCTGAAACAGATTCTCTCCTACAGCCTTCAGCAAGAGTTTGGCTCTGCTGAGACCTTGATTTCAGACTTCTAGCCTCCAGAACATTCAAAGAATAAATATCCATTGTTTCAAGCCACCCAGCTTGTGGCACCTCGTTTCACTGCCCTGGGAAACTAATACAGCACCACAGCCTGAGTTCAAGCATCCCTAGGAGGAGGGAGGTAGGGATGCCAATGAGTTATGGCATCTCCTTCCAACAACAGTTGATCGGCGTGAAATGCGATATGCTAATTAAAGTTTCCTTTCTCTTTCCACAAATGCCCCCAGTGTAATGACGATGACTGAGAACACATCCCGCAGAAAAGCCAAACGAATGGCAAATAAAAGTGGTGGAAATGGACATATATACACTACCAAACGTAAGGTAGATAGCTAGTGGGAAGCAGCCGCATAGCACAGGGAGATCAGCTCGGTGCTTTGTGACCGCCTGGAGGGGTGGGATAGGGAGGGTGGGAGGGAGGGAGACGCAAGAGGGAAGAGATATGGGAACATATGTATATGTATAACTGATTCACTTTGTTATAAAGCAGAAACTAACACACTATTGTAAAGCAATTATACCCCAATAAAGATGTTAAAAAAAAAAAAGGGGTGGAAAGATTGTGGGTCAAGGCCAGAGTTCCTTCCTATTTTTTCCTCTTTTGACTGATCTTTAAACAATTTGGTCCTTTAAACAATCATGGGATTCTAAGTGAACTATGAGACCACTTTATCTCTAGATCCAAGCATTCTAAGAAAGGGGATGAGTCAGAGAAAAGGCAAATGGCCAGGCTCAAAGAGAGAGGGGGAGGGGAGGGTAGCAGGGCTGGAGAGGGAGAGGGGATGAATCCTGGGGCCTTTTGAATGTTCCTCTCCAGAGAGGAAGCTTCCAGGAGGGTGTCTCCTGGCCCCTCTCAGTTCTCTGGTGTTTTCCATTATCCTATTTGTCTGTTCTTGAACAAATGCCAGGCTGGTTTTTTAAAAATTATATTTTGGCTTTGTAATATGTATTCACATATGATAGGGCAAGATCCTCCCTTTACATTCTGTTTCTAAAGGTGACAATGGTGAACTGGAAAGCTTCAAAGAAAAACTAGCCTGTAGGATTTGTTTTTGAGGCAGAAACCTTTGGAGGTGGCTTATCTATTCACATACTTTTTTTTTCTCCCAAGTCCATATTTTCAGTAAAGTTTTATATGTGGGGAAAAATCCCCCTGCAATTTTGGTTGGTATTGCTTTGAATCGATAGATTAATTTGGTGAGAAATGATATCTTTATAACATTCAATTATCCTATATAAGAATATGGAATTTCTCTCCATTTATCTAGATTATTTTCTATGTCCTTTATTAAATTTTGGTGCTTAGAGATGTCTAGGGTGTTCTTGGTTAATCCCTAAATACTTATAAATGTTTTGGTGCTTTTGTAAATGTTTTCTTATTTCTTATATTATGTTCTAGCTGGTTATTGCTGATGTTAATAAGTTACATAGATTTTTTTGAACTTACCTCTAATATGGCAAATCTATAGAATTATCTTATTAATTCTAATTGTTAATCTGTTGTTTTCATTTTCTAGGTGGAAGATGACATCATCCTCAAAGAATGATAACTTTGTATTTCACCTGCTAATCTCTTATTCCTCTTTCTTCAATTTGAGCCAGGACTTCCAGTTTTATGGCAAGCATTTGCATTGATAACAGACATTTTTGTGTCGTACACAAACATAAAGAGAATGCAGCCAAAGGTTTCCACTGAGCATATTTGCCATAAATTTGGGGTATATAACCTTTATTCAGTAAGGACATTCCTTTCTCTGCCAGGTTTGCCAGCCGTCAAATCTGATCAAATACTTTTTCAACATGTTTGGAGATAATTGTGCTATTTCCTCCTAAGTCTATGAATGTGGCAAATTACACCGATTCTTTTTTTTTTAATTACACTTTTATTTATACTGGCTATCTTCAAAAATAAAATACAGAAAAATAAAGAGAAAATTAAGATTTTTAAGTTATAGTACAAAGATCCTATATATACTCAATTTCTAGAATTATTTCTTTCAGGACATATGTAAATATAAAAATCTGTGGGACAGCACTCCATTAATCAATTACTGTAGTGGTGTAAATAATACTCTCAAATCAATTTACCTTCTTAAATGAGAAGATCAGGAATATGCCATTAAATAAGAGTTGTGCCATTGGACTTCCTTGGTGGTGCAGTGGTTAAGAATCTGCCTGCCAGTGCAGGGGACACGGGTTTGATCCCTGGTCTAGGAAGATCCCACATGCCGCGGAGCAAGCCTGTGAGCCACAGCTACTGAGCCTGTGCTCTAGAACCCATGAGCCACAACTACTGAGCCCGCGTGCCACAACTACTGAAGCCCACGCACCTAGAACCCGTGCTCTGCAACAGAGAAGCCACCACAATGAGAAGCCCATGCACTGCAATGAAGAGTAGCTCCGGCTCGCTGCAACTAGAGAAAGCCCACGTGCAGCAAGGAAGACCCAACTCAGCCAAAAATTTAGAATTAATTAATTAATTAAAAAATAAAGTTCTTGGTGAAAATGAAAAATGTGTCTTTAAAAAAAAAAGTTCTGCCATTTAAAAACTTTTAACACTGATTCATTTTCTCATATGAAACAACGTTTTATCCAGAGCCAATTCAGTATGATGAGTTAGTTTTAAATGCACTGTTGGATTTGGGTAGCGAGCATTTTAGTTGGGGGTTTTGATGCTATATTTGTAAGTGAAATGGCCTATGGCTTCTCTTCTGGTGTCACCCTTATCTAATTTTAGAATCAAGAGTACAGATGACATAAAATGAGTGGTAGCTTATTTCTTCTTTTGCTTTCTGGAACAATTTGTGTAATATAGAAATTAACTGTTTCTTGAAAGTTGGGTAGAACTCATCAGTGGAACCATCTGGAGCTGGGTTAAAGGGAGAGGTAAGGTCTTTAAGGGCAATTTCAGCATCCTTAATATTACCAGTGTATTCATGTTCTATTTCTTCTTGCTCCAATTTGACATTCTCCTTTTTTTTTTTTTCTGGGAACACATCCACCAGATTTCCACATTTTAAAATGTGTATATGCTTACAATATGCTTTTTATTATTTTTAAACCTGTGAGACTGTAGTTAATTATTTTTCATTCTTTTTGTTTGTTTTTGCTTTTTTTGCGGTACGCAGGCCTCTCGCTGTTGTGGCCTCTCCCGTTGCGGAGCACAGGCTCCGGACGCGCAGGCTCAGCGGCCATGGCTCACGGGCCCAGCCGCTCCGCGGCATGTGGGATCTTCCCGGACCGGGGCACGAACCCGCGTCCCCTGCATCGGCAGGTGGACTCTCAACCACTGTGCCACCAGGGAAGCCCTATTTTTCATTCTTCATTTTGATTATTTGCATCTTTTCTCTCCTTCTTTCTTTTTTTCTTGATCAGCCTTGCTGGAGACTGTTTATTTTAATAATCTTTTCAAAGAATCAGCTTTTGGCTCTGTGAATCTTCTCTGTTGTTTTATTCTCCGTTTGATTGATGTCTGCAACTACATGTATTATTCCCTTTTATTATTTTTTTAGTTTGCCTTGTTGGTCTTTTTTCAACTTCTTGAGTTGAACACTTCATCAATTTACTGTTAACTTGCTTATTTCCTGATAATGGTATTTAAAGTGATGAATGTCTCTTTAGACACTATTTTAGGTATGTCTCATATTTTTGACATGAAGTGTTTTCACCCTCATTTAGTTTTAAATATGTTTTAATTTACTCTATAATTTTCTTCTTAACCTTACAAAGATATGGTATTTTACAACTAGCCTTTTATTGTTAATTTATGATTGTGTTGCATGGTGGTTGGAGAACACAGTAGGTAAACATTAATTTCTTAGAACTTCTTTTATGATAAATACATGCATATTTTTGTAAGTGTTTCAGATTTGGTTGAAAAGAACATGCATTCTTTGTTTATTTGGTATTGCATTCTACATATATCTAATAGTTCCAGCTTATTAATGGTACTGTGAAGGTCTTTGGTATCTGTGTTTTTTATTTTTAATTTTAAAATTTTGCCTACTATGTCTATCATTTTCAGGGAAAGGTAGGTTAAACTCTCCAGTACTGTTGGTTGGCTGACTTCTCTGCCTTTCTGTCAATTGTTGCATCTCAGAGTTTGAGGTTGTATTGTTTGATGCATATATGCTTGTGAGAGATGGACCTTTTTAGTTTATAGTGCCTTTTACTAACATACAAATATAAAACATCCTTCTTTGCTCCTTATGACACTATCTTCTTTAAATTCTATTTCAACTGATATTGAAATTTATATCTTTTTGCCTTCTCCTGGTATCTAACTGGCTTATTTTTTTCCATCCTTTCATTTTCAAGCTCTGTGTGTCCTTTTTCTCAAGTGTCTCTTGTAAACAGCATGCTGTTGCAAATGCCAAAGGCCAGGCCCACGTGTGTGTGGACCTGAGTAATTTCTGAAGAGTCAGGGACTGACTTCAGAGTGGAGAGTCCCACGTATCACAGGCCATGAGCATCACTCCTCCTGCCACCATGACCTTAGTCTGCTTCTCTGGTCAGGGAGAAGCAGCCCTGGAATAAGGCAGTCCCTTGGGTTGACATCAGCACTGGTGGCTCAGAGGTGGGGAATAGAGATGTGATTGCCTGAGAGAAGCTGGCCGGTCTCCCTACACCAGTTCCCATTAGCCCCCAGCCAGCAGGGCTTTTGCTTTGCCCTGATGATACCCTAGTGTTACATAAAATGAGCCAAAGACAGCCTCTGTGTACCAGCCCCTAGGTTGTTTATTTCTTCACTGCAGGCTGAGACACATTAGCACAAAACCTCACTGCTGCCAGACTCAACTTTTACATATCCAGTTATTTAAAAAATAGCCCAAAATAAGCAAAATTTTAGCCATTGAAAACCTACCTCTTTGTGTATCCTAGGAAACCCAACCTGACACCTGTTACCTATTAATAAGATAGGGTCTTGTAGTTTTAATGCCCTAAGTCCCCACTGGCCTTCAGAGTTCTCTGATGCAGAGCCTCTCCGGTCTCACCTAGACGTGTAAGTTCTCTCTCCCCCTGAGTTCCCTTGCCCTCCTCCCCTTCTAAGAAGGGACCCCACAAAAATCCTGCCTGAGGGACTTTCCCCACCATCAAAGCCTCACAAGATAAAGCTTGTGTGTGCTATTGCCACCTTGTGGTCATGTCTTTTTCTTAGATCAGCCCCAGATCCCTCCAACTCCTCCCTACACCCGTGGACCCTGGAACCAATGGAACAGGCAGCAGCTACCACTCTCTGATTAAAGTGGCAGGAAGTGACCGTCAGGGCAATGTTGGCAGAACTCAAGAAACTATTCTCTAAGTGGTCTTGCTGCCACCCTGGGTGGGGGAGACTCCCCCCGGCCCCTAGACATGAGTTCGAGGCAGCATCCAGTCTCCCATGGCTTCTCTGGCTTTCACTGGTGGTGGTGGAAACATGGTTTACTTCTTTGCTTGTTCTCTTGCTTTTGCAAGTTAAATACATTTCTTTTCCCCATTATCAAAATAATGCTGAGGTAGTTTTTTTTAGTTGGAAATAAAAATAGTAGAAAAGAAGAAAAAGTTGCAAACATTTTTATTATCAAAGACAAGCCTAGTTAACAGTTGGATGTGTTTCCTTCAAATCTTTTTTTTTTTTAGTTCAGTTTTTGTCTTCCATTTATTAAGATCATGTGGTGCATTCAAAATTGTGCATCATGACGTTTAAGTTTATTTTCCCCTGTTTGTAAAGGAATTGCGTGCTCATCACAGAAAAGCTGCTTCTTGGTAGTTTGTTGGCTGTTCTCATCTGAAAAGTATCCAGAGATTCAGGCCCATCATTATGAGTTTTGAAGATGCAGAAAATCACTGCTCTAGTTTTTGGCACTAAAAATGGCCATTATGTTGTTCCACTAATCTACGGTCTTTGTAAAGGGAGACGAAAAATCTTTTTGTTTAGCTGTTCTCACATCAAAACTGCATAGAGCTTGGATGCTATTATCAAGTGTCAGAACACAATGGCATAGTTATTATTTAGGTAGACATTTAGACTGGCAAAAGTTTCCATCTGAGCTGAGAGGACAAACAGGAGATGTGGAGTCCATGCATGTTTCCTCTGACCGAGGATCAGAGGCATCCCTCCCCCTGCTACATCTTGGCATTAACACCCTTGACAAGACCCTGAGAGGGGGAATAAAAGACACAAGAAGGACCAAAGTTAATATTTCCATCAGCTGGGGAGAATGAGGGTTAAGTCAGAGACTGGGTAAAGTTATTGAACATACCCATGTGTGGGGAAGGAGAGTCATACCCACTGCAAATATCTAAGCCACTTGGAATCCTGAGTTTGTGAGATCCTGGAGTGCCTGTGACTCTCCAGTGAGATTGTAGATTGGTCTGTACAGGTTTATGAGCCCCAACTGTGTGTAAATCTTCCCAACTCCATGTTCAGTGAATTCATGTTGGTAGCTTGAAATTGCCTACAGTGGTAGTATTTACACCACAGAAATAGGCAAATGCTACAAATCAGGTTTTGGGTTTTTTTTCCCTCCCACTCCAAAAAGCTAATTGTTAAATATTTATTAGCACACCACTGCCTCAGATGTCCAGAAACAACAGAATGTAGGAAAAGCAACAAACTGCTGTGCAGGACTGACAGAGTCCTGTGTTTTACTCATGGGGACTGCATCTCCCAAGGTGCGATGCAGCACCCAGAGTCTACCCCACTTCCTGTAGTGTGGTTTTCTGGGGTGGGTTGGGAAGATTGTTGGGGATGGGGCTCTAGGGGTGGAGCAGGCTGCCCTAACAGGGCTCCAACAGCAGCTCCCACACAATAAAATTTTGCTAAATTACCTTGTTGGTAGAGAAAGTTCCGTTTTCTTTTTTTTCCTTCTCTGCCCAGATCTTCTCAGATCTTTTAATCAATTCACATATTAAATACTTGGGGGCGTCAGCCACGTACCAATCACTGTGCTCTGTACCTGGGATGCAGTGGTGGATCCTGCCAAGGGTAGTAAAGCCACACCACTTCCTCCCGGAAATGCAAGGTGCCACTCTTCCTGTTGGAGTCTGTACTGATGTGAGGGCACGTATGTGAGAGCTGCCCCTTGTGGCTCTTGACTCCATTTTAGTGAGGTTATAAATTTTCACGATAACAATTGTAGAGATACTGAATGCACGTTCATAAAATTTCCGGCTAAGCTGACTCTTAAACACAGCAAATAATGCTCATTTTTTTTTAAAGTAGCATTAATTTATTCATTGAATAAATATTTACTGTGCATCTACTTGTGTGCCAGGGACAATGCCAGGAGCCGGCTTTCCACTGCCCCCTCTCTCATGGAACATAATAATGTCTCCCAGTGTATGAAATTTCATTTTTCAATGGTATTTCAAATGTCAGTTAGTAACTGACAAAGATTCTGTCCTTAAACAAACTTTAGCCGGGCTCTTCTGAGTCCTGTATTTAACAAGGCCTTGCCCTTGGCCTCTGTCCTTGGCCTGGTCAGTCCAGTTTTAGCAAGAATCCTGCTGGGTCCGTTTACCAAAAATCCCACACCCTTATTATAGAATAAGAAATATACATTTGGCTTCTGTCCCAGTTTCCTGGCATATAGCTTCTAAAACCCTTGGAATCTCTGAAGTCATACATGTCTTTTTAGATGTTAATGAAAAGACCAGTGGGTGGGGGCTGGTTTCCAGGGAAACCAACTGTGTGATTAGAGGGTTGGAACTTTCAGCCCACCCCTCACCCCTAACGCACAGAGGAGAGAGGGGCTGGAGGTGGAGTTAATCACGAAGGGTCAATGTTTGAATCAACCAGCTCTCCATAAAATACCCCATACGAGGGGGTGAGGAGAGCTTCCAGGTTGGTGAACACATGGAGGTGCTGGGAGGGGGCCACATCCAGAGAAAGCATGAAAGCTCTGTACCATGCTTTGGCTGTTCTTAAGTTGTATCCTTTCTAATAAATGGGTAATAGTAAGTAAAGCAATTTCCTGGGTTTTGTGAGCCATTCTAGCAAATTATCAAACCCAAGGAGGGAGTCATGGGAACCCTTGATTTATAGCCATTTGGGCAGAAGTACAGGACTTGTGACTGACACCTGATGTGTGAGCAGTCTTGTGGGATGGAGCCCTTGACTTGTGGAGTCTGCACTAACTCCAGTAGTTTGCAACAGAATTGAATTGCAGGACACCCAGTTGGTATCTGGAGAGCTGGAGAACTGGATGGTGTGGGGAACCCCACACATGTGGTGACAGAAATGCTGTGAAGAGAATAAAAGAAAGTGGATTTTTTTCTTTATTTGGTATCTGACCACCCTGTATATCTGATCAAAGCCCTCCCCCCAGAAGCCAGGATATATCGAAGTTTTTGCAACAAAAGACCAGGTAGTCGGAACATCAAAGGATGACTGTTAATAAAAGAAAACCAGACATCTCAAGTTAGGGAATTTAGTGATTTTCTATGTAAGGGAAGATGCAAGAGGCTGGACTCACTGAAATCATTCCTTTGATATGCACCTCAGCTATCTGGGGCCAGCATCCTGTGTTTTCTCATGCTGAGTTTCCTCAGGTGCACCGTGAAGGCGGCTACAGCAGCCAACTGCTACATGGGCTTGGCAGTGGGCAGCCTGCGTTTGTCTCCATCCTGAGTTCCCTCAGGGCTCACCATCCCGGCAGCTGTAATGTGATGGCTTGAGGGCTGCAACATCCTTTGTTTCCTGAAATGGCAGAGGCAATATGTTAGAAAATGCGAAGTAATCAGTAGTAACTGGAAGCATATCAATGGTTGCCTGGGGATGGGGAAGGGCTGTAGCGGAGGACTGTGAAATGAGGATGGAGTTTTGGGAGTGACGGATGTGTTCACTATCTTGAATACGGGCATGGTTTCACAGACGTATTCGCATCAACAGTTATTAAATTGCACACTTTAAATATGTCAAAAAAAAAATCCCGCCCCCGCCAGTTCTCGTATCTTATCACCCTGGCTTGCCTTCAGCAGAAGTCTTGTCAAGTCCGTTTGACCAGAATCCCCCTTACTTCTGGTGCTTTCTCTTAGTAATTTTCCATCCACAGACCCCACCCTCTGCTCCTCGTCTCCTGAGTAGTCTGCCTTACTGTTCTTTAACAAATGGCACAAATAATTTTTCTTTAACATAACCTGCCCATGCCTTTATCATTAGAGCATATTTAAAGCGCTGGTTAGAATTCCTCTGCCCAGCTGATTATGATTTTTCTATATATAACGGTAGATCTATTTTTCTCCCCTTCTCTGGAAAGGCAAATCATTCCATGAAATAGAGGCTGCAATTAATGTAAAACAGAAACCCTTGCTTAATGAATATATTCTTTAAGTCGGATCAACCTTTTATTGTAAGTCTTTCCCTCATATGACCAACAGGAAGTTCTGACATTCCTTGCTTTGCTGTAAAGTGAAATTATATATAAATCTACCTGGAACCATGTTGAAACTTGTATTTGTAGTCCAGTGAAAATCCACTGAAAAAGATCTCTCTCTCTTTGTGAGAAACACATGTCTGAAATTGACATCCTGCCGCTACGAGCTCCTTTGGTCAGTTGACCAACTTAGTATTAGCTTAAAAACTAAAACACCGTATCTGTCAAAAACTTCGAAGAAAAGGATGACTTTCCCTGACACTAGCTAAAAGAAGAATGGAGCAAGAGTTTCTTTATATAGCTGTTCTTGACATAAATTAGACGCATGTGAGAAAAGGATGTCTAAATCTATATTCTAAGTGATACAGCAGAGGATTACAAGGCAGACTGTGCAGACTGGAACAGCATTCCCTGGTTATTTTTACTACCGATAAATGAATTGCTTCAGATAAAATGTCTCCCTGTTCCTTTTCTCTCTCTTTCTCAGTATATTTCCCTCACTCCCTACCTTATGACCCCAACCTCTCCCTTTCCCACGTATTCACAGAACCACACATACAGAGACACATGTGCAGAGACACGTCACAACTCCAAGTGGCAAGGAATCCATCCCCTGAGCATTTCAGTAAGAGTTTTCCTTCCTCATTTTCCTTCTATTTAATGCATTTTTCTGGTGCAAGAAGACTCACAGAAATAAAGAACAGAGGATCAAAGTTTGCTTCTAGCTCCACCCTTTCCAACTCTAAAAGGACCACCAGAATATGTAAACAGGAGAAATCAGTGTACTTGTTGGAAGTCAGGAGTAAGGGCCTCTGTATGTTGGAAAACCAAAGGGCGCAGAGCTGATCTTCACATTGCCTCAAGTGTTAGCTTCCTTTGGCTGCCCTAACAAAGTACTATAAACTGGGTGGTTTACAGCATCAGGTAAATGTCTTCTCTCACAGATCTGGAGGCTCTGCGGGACGATCCAGTCCAAGCTCTCTTTCAGCTTCCAGTGGCTGCCAGCATTCCTCAACGTTCCTTGGCTTGTGGCTGTATCATCCTAATCTCTGCATCCAGTGGTCACATGGTGTTTTCCCTGTGAGTCTGTCTACAAATTTCCTTCTTAGGAGGACCTCAGTCACTGGATTAGGACCCATTTAATCCAGTATAACCTTACCTTAACTTGATTATATCTGCCAGGATGCTATTTGCAAATAAGGTCACACTCACAGGTTCTGGTTAGATACGAATTTTGGAGGGACAGTATACAACCCAGTACGTAGCATGTTGAAGGAGAATTAGAGAGGACTAGTCACGGTGGCCTCTCAAGCCTTCAGCCGACCACTGGGAGTAGCCGTCTGGTTTAGGTGATGCCATTTCTATATCCAGATGGTTAAGACAATTGATATAGTCTCATCCTCCCTGCCACAGTGATTGGTTCAGGAATCAGCAAGGCACATTCCTCTGTCAATAATTAGTTTTAGGGGTTGATGAATGACCCATGTTGGACCCTTGAAAGGGAAGCCAGGACTTATATTAGATGGTCGAGGACAGAGAAGTCTTTTTCTCCCCCGCCTATTTTTTTTGTTTTGGTATTTCAATAATGGTTTTGATTTTTAAAACTACACCTTTACTATAGAAAGTAAAGCACCAGAATTATAAAAAATTACTCCTAGTTTTGCCGGCCTTATAATCGACATTATGAAATACTCTTCATTTTTCATAACATCTATAAACTGTTTTACTGTCCAGGTTTATTGAGGTATATTTGACATATAACATTGTGTAAGTTTAAGATTTACAATGTGATGATTTGATATGTGTGTATATTGTGAAATCGTTACCATGAGAGGGTTCGTTAACACCTCCATCACTTAATTACCATTTTTCGTGTGCGTGGTGAGAACATTTAAGATCTCTCTAAGCAACTTTCAAGTATATAATACAGTATTGTTAACTATAGTCACCATATTATACATTACATCCTCAGAACGTGTTCATCTTATAACTGGACTTATACACCTTGTGACTGGCATCTCTCCTTTTCCCCCACGCTTCTGCCCCCGGTAACCACTCTTCTACTCTCTGTTTCTATGAGTTCAGCTTTTTTAGATTCCACATGTAAGTGATAACATACAGCATTTGTCTTTCTCTGACTTATTTCACTTAGCATAATGCCCTCAAGGCCTGTCCATATTGTCACAAGTGGCAGGACTTCTTTCTTTCCCATGGTGCAATAATATTCCATTGTATATATACACATCATCTTTATTCATTCATCTGTCCATAAGCACTTAGGTTATTTTCAGATCTTGGCTTTTATGAATAACGCTGCAATGGATGAGGGATGCAGATACCTCTTGGAGACCCTGATTTCATTTCCTTTGGATATACACCCAACAGTGGAATTGCTGGGTCATCTGGCCATTGTATTTTTAATTTTTTGAGGAACCTTCGTATTTGACTTGCTTTGGCCAGTGGGATGTTAGTGGACTGCATGCAGCAGGAGTGGAATGTGCACCTGTGCTTCTGCTCGCACCTCTGTGCTTCTGCCATCCCCCAAGGAGACGTATGACTGAGCTGGCATTCTGCTCCTAGGAGGAGGATGAAACACACATGGACAGAGCCACCCCAAAATCTATTCAGCTGAGCCCGGACCGGCTGACTCCCAGCTGACCTACAGACTCAGGAGCTAAATAAATGCCTACTGTCGTGTGCTGTGGTTGTCAGGGAGAGCCTGGCTCACATCACATGTGTCCGAATTCTGTTCTCCTGCCTGTTACCGGTTTTTATTTTAGTCATTAAGAGTATCCAGTGAGTTCCTTTTGTTTGGGTTTCATGCCCACAAAGTAACTTTCTGTTTACGTTTTGCTTTCTCATCTAGACGTTTAGATAGGATGACCGTAAATGCACTCAACTTTATGAGATTCACATCATGTTCTCCTTGTAAATTTGTAGGTTGGCATTCTTGAGCATCCTCCAGGTTTTGCTGAATTTAGCTGGGATTAGAATGAGTTGCTCTGGGCACACTGACCAACCAAGATTTTGGACATGGAGTGGACCCCGAACCATGGGAACCCACTCATCTGCTGCTGTTCAGTAAGACTTTGGGGTACCCTACTTGGACCACATTTCTGAGCCTTCATATCCTCCAACTGCAGAGCACAATGGTAAGACGGGGTGGAGGTCTTGTTTTTGGAGGTCGTGTTCTTAAATTCCACTTCGTCTTTTTTTCAGGTTAATGTGTCTCCATGTTTTTGTGACAAATTAATAGTTACTTTCTGCTGTCGTTAGCTACCAATACTAAGGATAAAAATCAGGACACTGATAGATTTTTTTTTTTAAGTAATCCATGTAACTACAAATCTCAAGATTGAAATTCCTAGATTCGTATGTGTGGCAGCCTGGTGCCGTCTGTAGAGTTGCAATGGCCTTGGCATCCTGGCACACATGCTCAGGGAACGCCTGCCCGATGCAGCAGGATGACACACTTGTTTTGTCTGGAACACGTATCTGAAGTATAAATGTTCTGCTCAAAAACATGTTTTAATAGGTTTTATTTTGTTGGCTACTAATTCAAACACTTGTACTGCTTCAATAGTCAGTGATTAATTCCAGGTTCCTATTCACGTGGGACTTACTCAAAGCTCCTCTCAAAACTATGCTGCATTAACCAGTGTGACTCACCTTTTCACTA
Source organism: Monodon monoceros (assembly GCF_005190385.1). Taxonomy (NCBI): domain Eukaryota; kingdom Metazoa; phylum Chordata; class Mammalia; order Artiodactyla; family Monodontidae; genus Monodon; species Monodon monoceros. The sequence continues at coordinate 6,281,683 of NW_021703772.1, read as the reverse complement.
TTCCAGAGCTAATAACAGGGATTATCCAGCTGGTGCTTCAGGAAATGAGTGAGAGTGAGATAAGCTGGGAAGCTACTTCTGCTTGACTTCTTTGCAGTTTGAAAGGAAAGTTTTCTCATAAGCGTTTTTTCTTCCAGTGCAGGACGATTGTATTTGCACTTCTTTTTTTTAAAAAAATGATTATGCTTCTTATAGGAAAAACCCACAAATAATAAGTGTATATAGCCTGATGGATTTTAGCACTGAGAACCCATTGGTATATCCAGTACCCAGGGCAGGAATCAGAACATTATCAGCACCGTAGAAGCTTCCTCTGTCCCTAATTTCTTTTTTATCAGCTTTGTTGAGTTGTAATCAACAAATACAAATTGTACATATTTGTGGTGTACAATGTGATGTTTTGATATATGTATACATTGTGAAATAATGACCACAATCAAGCTAATTAACCTGTCTGTCAGCTCATATAGTTATCTCTCTTTTTTTGTGTGTGAGAACATTTAAGATCTATTCTCTTAGCAGATTTCAAATATACAATGCAGTATTATTAACATCAGTCACCATGCTGTACCTTAGATCTCCAGAACTTATTTATCCTGCATAACTGAAACCTAATACCCTTTGACCAATATCTCCCCATTTTCCCCTCCCACCCCTCCCCCAGCCCCTGGCAACCACCATTCTAGTCTCTGCTTCTATGAGTCAGACTTTTTAAGATTCCACATATAATTGAGTTCATGCAGTATTTGTCTTTCTGTGCCTGGCTTATTTCACTTAGCATAACGTCCTCTGGGTTTGTTTGTGTTATTAAATAACAGGACTTCTTTCTTTTTAAGGTTGAATAGTATTCCACTGTGTGTGTATATATATCCATTTATCCATCAGTGGACACTTAGGTTGTTTCCATGTCTTTGCTATTGTGAATAATAATGCAATGAACATGGGAATGCAGGTATCTCTTCGAGATACAGATTTTATTCCCTTAGGATGTGTACCCAGAAGTGGGGTTGCTGAATCACATGCCCTCAGATTTCTGACTCCATAAATGAGTTTTGGCTGTCTTTGAAGTTTATATAAATGAAATCATAAGCTATATATGCTTTTGTCTGTTTTCTGTTTTTTTTCACTCACTGTTAGGTTTGGGAGTTTCATTCATATTGTTATAATTAGCAATTGTTCATTCATTTTCATTGCTCTATAATATTCCACAACAAGCCACTGTTTATTCTACCATTAATTCTGTCCCCAGTGACTAATGACATGGACTCTTGTTTCAAGTATTTATCAGCCATTTATCCAATAAGTTTTGTCCATTTTTCTATTGAGTTTTCTTTCTTTGGATTTTTAAGAATTTATTTTGTTTAAAATTTTTTTAACATTTTAATAAAAAGCTTTTCAATCTATAGAAAAGTTGCAAGATATATCTAATAGATACCCATATATCTGCTCATCTTGATTCGATTGTTAACAATTTGCCATATTTATTCCATCTATCTATCTATCTATCATCTCTTTTTGTGAATCATTTGAGAGTAAGTTATAGACATTATAACTCTTCATCTCTAAATACTTAAGTAGGGATGTCTTAGGCACAAGAGCATTTTCTTTCAAAACCACAATATTATCAAATTCAAGGAATTTAACATTTTTATATTGCTGTTATATAATATATAATCCACATTAAAATTTCACCAGTTGTCCAAGTAATGTCTCTGTAGTAACATTTTCCCCTAATATAATATCACACATTGCGTTTAGTTCTCATGTGTCTTTAGTCTCCTTTAATCTGAATAGGTTCTTAGTTTTTCACGGTACTGACGTTTTTGAAGACTACAGACTAATGATTTTGTAGAATATGTTCTAAATATAGATATTTCTGGTTGCTTCTTTAGGATTAAGTTCAAGGTATTTATTTTTCTCAGAATATTTCAGAATTAATGCTCTGTCCTTCTCAATGCCTCACTTCTGGAGGCTTATGACATCACTTTGATCACCCAAATAAGATAATGTCTACCTGATTTCTCCACTAGAAAGGTACCTTTTCCTCCTATGTAATTAATTTGTAATTGGTGGGGAAGTACCATGTGGATATCATGTCCCCAATAAACATTCACCCAAATTCTTGTCCGAAATAATTACTAGTATGGTGGTTGCAAAATAGTAATTTTTTAACCCAGCTATGCCTCCTACATCTATTAGTTGGCATTCTACTGTTAAAAATTAACTTGAGGAAGATGCCATTTTTACAATATTCTGCATTACTGTTCAGAAATATGGACTCTCTATTCTTCCCCCCTTTCCAGAAGATTATTTTATAGCTCTCAGTGCAACTTTCATTTGTCTTCAAGATTATTTGGAGGTATTTTATGGGATATTTTTTGTCATTACAGTAAATGGGATCCTTTTATACCATGTCTTTTAATTCAGGGTTATGGGTTTATAGGAAAACTCTTTTGGACATTGATTTTGTTCACATGCTTTGGTGAACTCTCTTCTGACGTGGACTCTTGCAGTGTGCTTTGACACTTTAGGCATATAATAATCAGAGCAATAATTATAACAACTGCAATCATAACATAGCAACAATCATAGCAATACCATGACCATGACATAATGCAACACTATGTTCTGGGTGTCTTTAATACCGACAACAACACGTGGAGCTAGCGGGCTTGCAAAGAATATTTGTGGGGTAACTGAACAAATTGGTAGCCACAGTCACAATTCTCACTTTCTCCTGATTTCACTGAGTGCCTCAAGTGAATCACTAACTGTGATCATGACTGTTGTTTTAAGATAACTATTCTCAATCTGTGAGGCAAGAATCCGTTCAGTCGTAGTTTTCGAAGAGTTATATCTGAAAGGGAAGTGATTGAAATGGTTACATATATTTTTCAAGTATCAATATAATGCATCATTTACATTTTATGACATCTTTCCATTCCTGGGATAAATTCTATATAACCTGTGTATGTGTGTGTGCGTCTTCAGATTCAGAACATAGGTGTGTGTGGTAAGATTTTGATTAGAATCTTCACATTCTTGTTAAATATGAGACTGCTTTACAATTGCCATACCTGCTAGTCAAATGTTGAAATCAGGTTTATGTTAGCATTTCAAGACAAGTTTTCTGTTAAATTATCATTGTAATTTGCTTTAAAATATGACTGAAACCAGAGCCTTTAAGAAGCCATTGTTTGAAAACTTCTACAATACTTTTCGGTCATTAGTCCTGTTATTTAAATTTTTCTGTTATTTAAAAATTTGCACAAAATATTTCTCTTCATTGACATTTTCAATTTTATTGCCCACAATTTTTCTAAGTAGACTCATCTTTTAAAAAGGGTGTTGTATCTTTTTCTTTAATAACAACTTACAAACTTCGAATTTATTTTTTGGTATCTTGAATTTTTAAAAATTAGATTTGACAGAGGTTTGACTATTTTGCTATTTTTTTTAAAAGGAAGCTTCTCTTGCTTATATTTACGGATTCCATCTTTTTTCCAGCTAATTAATTTCTGCCATATTTCTTTTATTCTTCTTCTCTAAGTTTCCTTAGGACTAATTTTTGTTTAAAAACAAAAACTAAAACCTGAGGTGAATTTTTAGTATATATATTTTCCGTCATTTCCTTTTTAAAAGTGTGCCTTTCTCTCTGAAAAATCTTAGTGGCAATAACACACATGGTGTTTTGAAATGACGTATTCTCATTTTCATTCTCATCTAAGTAGCCCATCATTGTATATTTTTATTTCTTTCTTAATCCTACAAGTTTTTAGACAAGTGACTTTCATTTTTATTTATTTTTAAATTTCTGAGTGATTTGGTGCTTTCTTTTGAGCTCACATTATTGATTTGTGGGTTTATTGTGTCATGGTAAAAAAAAAATAGGGTGTTTTGTGCACTCCTTTGGGGAATATATGAGATCTGTAGAGGGGAGCATATGACCAATTTTCTAAATTTTCATGGATAGTTAAAGTAAAAAAGAAAGCTTATTTGTAGAAAAAAATAAAGATGTGTCTATAAATTTCTTATTAGTTACATTGATCAAATCTCCTGTGTCAATATTTGTGTTTGATCTCTTCTGAGCTGACAATATTGCTTTAAAATATTACGATTGCTTTTCTGTTCAATGTCCTTTGTAATTATAATAATTTTTGCTTTATTGGGTTTAAGCCAGCATGTAAAGCTCTACCATCATTATCTTCTCACAGTGGACTGGGTTTTGTGTCCATTAAAAATGGCCCTATTTGCCCCATTAAATGGTATTTGGTTAGAATTCACTTTCTCTGCAATTCTATTTCTACTCTTAACGTGCTAATATTTTCATGTTGTGTATTTGTTCATTCCTTTATTTTTTTCATCTCCTTGTTTTCCCCCCTTTGGGTGTATTTTTGTAAACAGCATACCAGGGAGAATTTTGGTATTTTAATAAGTGGATTTAATCCATTTCTTGTGCTGTCATGTTTCATGCTCTCGACTTTAATGCTTTTCGCTATTCCATTTCTCACCTGCCCTTTGTCTCAGAGAAATACATTTAGCTTGCTTTTATTCTCTGAAATGGTTTTGAAATTTGATATTGTAAATATAATCCTAACAGAGCAGTGCTTTCCAAAGTGCTTAGCGGAACATGGACTCTGTTAGATGCTCTGTGGAAAAAAGACATCTGAGGTCAAACATCATGAAGAAGGAGGCATTCTGTGTACCACCTTAGAGAGTCTTAAGGCACAACAGCATAGACAAGGCTCTGATAAGTCCTGCAGTGGTGGCTGAAGGGGCAGCCTGTGTTTGCTTGTTTTCGCAAGTTATTTTTAGGAGGGCTTATACCACTATCATAGCCTGAAGGTCTGAAGAAGATACTTCCCAAAATGTTAGTCAAATATGAATTTCTGAGCCTATGTTGGTTTAGCAAGGAAAATTCCAGTATAGATAAGTTTCTCTCTCCGTACACCCATCTGTCTTTAAGATTCAGCCATGTGATTTGGTGCCCCTAGAAGAAGAGGGTAAGCCCCTACAGCAGAGGTGCTCACCGGATAGGGAAGGGGATGATTTGAGCTAGGGGAGGTCCCCAGGGGCATGAAAGGCGGGGAGAAGGCCCTTCAGAGTGGGAGGCAGGAGGAGGGGGAAGAGAGTTGAGCCAGGAGGTGGCAAGTCAGAGTCCTGCCTCCCCCTCGTGTTGAGCTCTCCTGCGGATCGGAAAAGGATGGAGACCCTCAAAAAGCAAGAGTCAAAGTCGAAGCAAGGGGCTTTTGTCCCATTTCCTCTTTGGGGCTCAGAGAGACCAGCTGACCCACTTCACCACACTAGCAGGGGGAAATCTGCCATGTCTAGGTTGAGACCCTGTGCCCTGTGCTTCAGAGGGATGCAGAAGAGGGAAGCTGGGAGTCTGGAAGTTCCCATAGAGAGGGGTGGGCCAACCCCATGGCTGAGGCTGGCTGTGGCTGACCCTGAGGACCAGTGAGCACCACTGTGGGACCCTGGGGTGCCTGGCCATGCCCAGAGAGCCTCAGGCTTACGCAGCAGGGTCAGACGGGCACAAGTGGTATCAGGGCATCACTCAGGGGCCTTAGAGGGCCCCAATCCTGGGTCAGAATTCCTTCCAGGAACAGAGGGCACACTCGAATTAGGATGCCTGGAGTAGAATGGATAAAGGAATGGTTTCAAAGGTGTGTCTGAAAGCAGGGGACCAAAGGGGACAGTGCAGCATTCTGGGTCAGGAGCAGATACTGAACCCGGGTATAGGGAGGGCTGCTTCCCAGGAGCTGAGACCTTTAGTCGAGGGGCCAGGCAGCCCCTGGGGACACCACAGGGAAAGAACCAGGGAAATCGATCTCCTGCCCTCACTCTCCTCCCGCCTCCCGTCTCCTGCCAGCCCAGCCAGTAGCTGCAGGGCAAGGAGACCTACAGACGGGGTCCATACAGGTCAGCCGTGCAGGACCCAGAGCGGGGTGGGGAGGACGGAGTACACCTGCAGGGCGACACCCAGAGCAGTGCAGGGACCAGCCGTGGAGTCGACCCTCCCTCCCCCATGCTGTGAGGCCAGGTCCACTCACCTCTCTACCCAGAGGTCAACTTGCTGGCAGAAGGGGAGCGAGAGTCACTGAAAAAGAGCCCAGGACACCCTTCACTAGGAGATTTGTGTTGTGATCCCCCCTCCTGTCCTGCCACCTCCCCAGTCCCGGAGGACGGATTCAGATCAGCCAGGAACAGCGATGAGAGATAAAAGGTGAGCAAAGTCATAACTGTTAACCCTGATCCCCAAGGACACGAATGTTTCGTATGAGTCCGTTTTAAAGACAGACCTGTTTTAGTGGTCGCAAGTCGTTCTGACGAAGAGGCTTTGCTGTAGTTAACGCCTCCAAATAATTCCCGTTTCCCTTGCGCAAATCAGCACCCATTACTTACAACCCACATATCGTCAAACAGTGACGTCTGTGCTTTTACTTCCCTTTAATTGAAATATTGAGTGATTAGGAGCATTCCATGAGCAACCTCCACGAGGCCCCAGAGACTCAGAGCCTGCATAGACCCTCAGAGCTCTGCAGTGGTGGAAGGGGTTGCCCACCTTTCCCTCTGTTCAGTGTGTCAGTGGCAGGGGTCAGCCCTGCTGAACTCACCACGATCACCTGCACTTGAATGAGTCGAGAAAACATACGTGTATTCCAGACAGTCTTCCTGTGAGCCTCTGTTAGCCAGACTCGCCAGGGACGCAGGGTTGGACCAATACAGTCAGGACGGCTGATGTTGAGGTCACTGGCTTGTTTCATAGCAGGTTCAGAACGTGGATGGTCCTGGCTGGATCATCCGTGGATGGCAGGAAGAGCGGATACGGGAGGCCCTGGGAGTCATCTCGAGAACCACCTGGTAACACATTTTTTTGTTTGTTTGTTTTGTTTTTTGCGGTACACGGGCCTTCTCACTGCTGTGGCCTCTCCCGTTGCGGAGCACAGGCTCCCGACGCGCAGGCTCAGCGGCCATGGCTCACGGGCCCAGCCGCTCCGCGGCATGTGGGATCTTCCCGGACCGGGGCACGAACCAGTGTGCCCTGCATCGGCAGGCGGACTCTCAGCCACTGCGCCACCAGGGAAGCCCTGGTGACACATTTTGACAAGTCCTCCAGGGGTCACCCCGTTCACTCTGTGGCTCTGTGCCCTCACACCTGAGGCTTCCTCACAGCTGGGTTTCAGCTGGAGCAGAGATACACAACACATCAAAGGCACCGGCAGAGGGCGGGGGGTACACTTTGAAAATGCTGGTGCCTGGTTTCTATCTCCGTCCATCAGTTGGTAGCGTGTGGGCATCTGTGCTTTTGAAGGAGCCCGGGTGATTCTAATGTGCAGGTGGGCTAGGATTGAGGACCGCCAAGCAGGCTAAGCCCCTTTCTCCTCACCTGTCACTCTTGTCTCCCCTAGGAGGAAGGGGGTCTGTAGTTCATTGGTGATGGTTGGAGAGTGGTCTGGGCATCTCAGCCCAGCTACTTTTCACTCCCTTTTTTGAACCTGCCTGCAGAGAGGTGTGCTCTGGCCTGTGGTCCTGCCCTGCAGTAAGGACCATCCCCTGAGGGCGAAGTCTTGGGGTGTCTAGCTCTGCTCGTGTCTGCTCATGGCCAGGTGGGTGTCTGCTAATTCAGTGACGAAGTATTAGGAGCTCACCTGGTCAAGACCCCGAGCCATATCTCCAGTGATCAAAACACAGAGAGTGAAGAGAGGGGTGGTCCATATTGCAACTGCCCACCCCCCCAGGTTAAATCTGTCTGATTGGCGTATGCTCCTCCCACTATGGGGAATGTGTAAGGAATACTGTGAATGTGTTTCAAGAATGTGTCTATTCGTAATAAAGAACTAAGGGTAAGTAAAAGCAAATCAAATTCATCTTCATTATAATAAACACTTGTGTATTCCTTTGTTTTCATTCTGGTTTCTAAATTAACCCACTGGAGGTGACAAATAAATACATATTTGGGGGAAGTGAAAGATGATGACCACAGAAAGGCAGGTTAGGGTGGAGCCCTGGGTCTTAGACGCAATCGTTGGTGTGGATCAGCCCACTATGTGGTCCACTGGGATCTGCTCCGAGAGTCTGGCCCGGCCATACCTCTGTGCAGACCTAGTCGGAAGGGCATAGGTCTAGTTGTGTCATAGTCCTTGAGGCAGCTCTTAAGGCAGCTCTCCCCAACCTAGACAGCACCAGGGGCTTAGGACACATGGCCTGACTTGTAACACCACCCTTATCCTAAACCAGATACCATTCATCAGATGACATGCATTATCATACAGAAAAAATGTTTGTCAGGGAAAGTTATACCAAATTATATTCCCAGCAGAAATATATGAAAATCCTCCTGTCTTTGCTAACATGAAAGATGATCCTTTTTTATCCTTAAACTTAGAAGTGAAGAATAATATCACATGGTTATTTAAATCTTCACTTTGTTAACTAAGGCTGAAATTTACGTATTTTGATTCTTTTTAAATTAAATGCCTTCTTTATTTTCCTCTGATAGTATTTCTTTCTAACTGATTTTTAAGAACTCTTTATAGAGCAAAGCTCACGTAAGTTGAAACTATTTTTCCCAGATTGTCATTAATCTTAGTTTTGTTTTTGATGGCTTTTCATGGAAACTTTATAAGTTCCGACATAATATATATCACTACTTTTCTCCCTGTTTGATACTGAAATATTTGTCTATACCCTCACATAATCTCTACCAAAACACGTCTCAACTTCCAATACTAACGAACAATTCCATCCTGAAACAAAATGGCCAGCATAGAAAAGTCATCAGTGTACACGGAGAGACGCAGGAGGTCAAGAAAGGGGAATGATGTGAAAAAAGAGAACAAAGGTGTCTTTAATGCAGGAAATAAAAAACTTCAAAATGTACCGACAAAGTTTGCATTTCTCAAAAGGAGACCCTCTCTAAAATTAGAAGAGATGGATTCCAGGTGAAAAACAAGTCTGCAGTATTTTGGATTCCAAAGGAGGTGGTGACTAGTGGTTTGGCCATTGCAGAAAAATGAGTTGGTAAAGTGGAAAGACCAATTCGAGAGCAGGAGCTGAAGGATAAAAAGATGGGTGTAAACCCTTCATTCACTCAGCAAGCACTGGAGTAGCTCCTGTGTGCCAGGCAGTATTTGCGGCTGGGATAAAGCAGTGAGCAAAGCAAATCCAGGCTGTCACAGAACTGGAGTTCTCCTGGAGGGAGATACGGATGAAATAAACATGTGCCTTAGCAAGCGGGACCGTCAGTCCACAGGGGCCACCTACCTGCCTGTCAGTGCCGGATGGGGAGAAGCTGGAATATCTGACCAGACAACAGCATCACTGCTTCTATTGCAGCCACACAGGATCACATTGGAAAACATCCTGCACATTCTAATGGCATCTAACCTACTGCTGCTGTCACTGCCTCCCGTGTCTCCGCGGGGACCGCAGGGGGCCCGCCCTGGGGCTCCAAGTCCCCGCTCCTGTGGTCATGAGCAGATGTTCAGGCTCTCTTCCCATGGAAAACCACTTTGCCAGGTTGGCTGGGCTCAGGCAAGCTTCCAACTCTGACCACACGCTTTGCGATGTCCAGGATGTTCATTGATTGTAAAATGATGTAACAACACATTAAAACGAGACTCTTCCTGTCTCCATTCAACTGAAACTTGAAGACAGTAGATGCTACATCCCGCCAAAACCTCCATGCAGAGATTTCAACATAGATTAAGAAACCCAGTTGTACAGATTTTAAAGACCCTCACCCACACTGAGGTTGGGATGTGGAGACTGAGAGGAAGGGTTTATGTAAAGGGTTTTGGAGGAGCCCATGGTGGCTGTTAAGCCTGGGCAAGGGGTGAGGGGTATCTGCTCCCCGCTTGAGGATGGTCTGAGGATTTTCAAACCTCGTCCTGGAGAGCTTGGGGCATGATGTTCCCTGCAGTTTGGAGCCACAGAGAACTGGCATCTGACTCCCTCAGAGAGATGTAAAAGTCAGAGGGGACCCAACCAGTTGCTGATGGGGGAGCTGCAGGAGGGGCAGGGGTACTGGGGCTGACGTGTGTGCCCAGAGTTTGCTCGGGCAAAGAATCCATGAGCATTTCTTCATATGGATCCAACAGGTGAGACCATAGTGCAGGACGTCAGGTTCCACGATATCCCTCATCAGAGAGGTGCTGCTGGATTCCCCGTGAGACAGGCAGGGGAGGAAAGGTGTTAGGGAGCCGTCTATATTATGGAACAACAGGTAAGCAGTATTCAGGGATGGGCACAGGCTTTCTCCCAAGAACCTAGAAATTCCCCCCACAAGTAAAAGAGTCAGTATAAGCATTATCCCTTCAACTCGAGCATCCTTGCTCAAATGACCACCTCTTGCCCACAGCTCTGTAGTGTCTGTGCGCGCGCGCGCGCGCGCGTGTGTGTGTGTGTGTGTGTGTATGTTTAAGGGGGGACAGGAAGGAGGGGAAATAAAGAAGAAACAGCCATACCCCCAGCGCAGGTGTGGCTTACAGCCTGCACGGGCATGGAAGGAGGGGAAGGGGCTGTGTATCTGAAAGAAGCCATAAACTTCAGCCTTATATGGACTGGACATCCCAATGACCAGCAGGGGACTGTGTGTTCCCTAAGAATGGGCAGAAAAAACAAGGGACTTCCCAGGTTTTTATCAGGGCAGGGGAAATCCAGAATTCATTTAAAGGTGTATCAGAAGACAAAGTTGCTAGAATCCAATGAGTCCCCTGGTTCACTGTGCTGGTTACATTTAGAATTCCAGGAGAGAACATAGCAAGAAGCTAAGGTTGCGTTTATCACCATTTAAGCTCTGTTCTTAAGACTTCCACATGTATTATGTCATTTCACTTTCACAGTCTCTCCGGAGGGGAAACACGATTACCTTTCAGGCAAGGAGACTGAGGATTGCAGAGATTAATTTGCCAAAATTGATCAAGTGAGTAATGAGTGTATCTGGGGTAAATTAAAATTCTTCACATGGGACTTCCCTGGTGGTCTAGTGGTTCGGACTCGGCCCAATCACTCCTGGGGTCTGGGTTTGATCCCTGGTCGGGGAACTAAGATCCCGCAAGCTGCACAGCATGTGGCCAAAAAAAAAAAAAATTCTTCACTTAACCCAGTTGAGGAGGGAAGTTGTGGGGATAGATGGACAAGATCGGCCATGAGCTGATAACTGCTGAAGGCAGGTGGTGGCAGGTGGGATTCACTGCACTATTCTTCCTACTTCTTTTTTCTATGTGTTTCAAAATTCCCATTTTATTAAAGGTTTGGTGAGGGCACCCAATGCTGTGTTCTAGCTGAGGACCAGCCCTCGGTGCAGCAGGGACCCAAACCCACCAGTCAACCTCCAGCCCAGGGCCCTACCGCCTACACTGACTGCCTACCTTGCTGAAGTGGCCAGAGGGGAACCTGATCTGGGGACAGACCTTTTCTTGTCCCCTATGCCTATTGCATACTCCCACTGGGACTCTCCCCTTTCCTCCTTCTACCATGGTTGGTATATTAGAGCAACAGGGAAGTCGACCATTTGGGAGCAAAAAGGACTTGACCATCGGAAAAATCAGATTTGCCCCCCTGAAGAGTTAAATTCACTGCACAATCTCAGAGAAGAGATTTGCAAAGCCACGCTGCATAGACAGAACGGGTTTTGAGCCATTAATGGAGGAATCAGACGCTCATTTACCTAACTAACAGGCTTCAAGGTCACGCTCCTTTCTTCTGCATGAATGCATGTCCCTCATGGACATATATACACTACCAAACGTAAGGTAGAGAGCTAGCGGGGAAGCGGCCGCATAGCACAGGGAGATCAGCTCAGTGCTTTGTGACCACCTGGAGGGGTGGGATAGGGAGGGTGGGAGGGAGGGAGACGCAAGAGGGAAGAGATATGGGAACATACGTATATGTATAACTGATTCACTTTGTTATAAAGCAGAAACTAACACACCATTGTAAAGCAATTTTACCCCAATAAAGGTGTTAAAAAAATAAAAAATAAAAAAATAAAAGTCATTAAAGTAGTATTTCATGGAGAGGGGTTTGATCACCAACACTGAGCATCTTGTAATCTGTGGTTTTCAACCACTAATGTGTCGTTATAGTGGCTCTAATAGTAGTTGAGGCACCAAAGTTTTTGAGCTTCATTTTTATTGGCAAGAATTAGAATGTATTTGAGATTAGCCTTGTAATATTGTCACAGTCATTCTCTTGCGTTCTGACACATGTTCCTCAGTGTGAGAGAAAGAGGTGGAATCAAGAGTCATCCTGGGTCACCTAGGGGAAGGTTTTGTAGGTGTGAGCGCCATCCATCGTTTGTCTGGCAGTGGGAATAAAAAGGTGAAGATCCACCATGTAGATGCCCAGTTAGTGATCATCAAGTTGGATTGAACACTGAATCTTGTAGTTTCTATTTTGAACAATGGTATAGAGATAAAACGGATTCCCTTCAATTCCTTTGAACAAAAACCTCACACGAAGGGGACAGTACTTGTGAACAGAGGGACAAACTGTTCTCTTGGCTAAAAAGCTTTTTCAGGAAAATCACCACAAAAAATCCTCATGAAACGCTTGTTTTGTTAAAAGGTATGTTTAATGATAAATAGGCCTTGGAGAAAAGGTTTATGGTTGGGGTAGTTTTATTGATTTGAGCCTGGCTGGTCTTTTGGAAGTATATTATTTTCAGTAAATCGATTGTGTCTGGTTTGGAAAGGCTTTGCACTACATTTGTCTTAAATGATATTTAAATAATTGATCACAATTTGTATTTGTTAATGACCTTTCAATGAACTGTCATTGACCTGTGTTGGGCCACAGAGATCAGTTTTGTGGACAGCTCTTCGTGACTTTTCTAAAAGAGTTGGTGTTTTTCTCTATTTTATTCAAATCCTCTATTAGGATTTGAATCCTCTATTTTATTCTATCCTCTATTCAAATCCTCTATTAGGTGTTTAAACCAGAAATCAAGGATTATGATTCTAGCTTATTTTTATAAATTAAAATGGAATTTGGATTCTCCCTTTATAGGCATAGAAAACCCACATGTATGCATGTCACTCTCCCCTATTGGGATCAGCTATTAAAACTCTAAGACAGGGAAGGAAAATTAATACCATGTATCCCAAATGGAGCCCATCCCCTTTCCTCTCAAATCTGAATTTCTGATTTCACTAAGGACATATGTTATTACCGTGTTTTCTCCCATCACCAGTACAGGTGACCTAGGTAGAGGAAGACATGGTGATGGCCAGGTCTCTGAAGCTGGTGACCCCAGAGGGGTCTATTCCAGGGGCTCTGAACTCCAGACATCCCCATGACAGAGGCAGTAGAGGCCGTGGCTATGGTCAGGGTCAGGCCTTCTGGAAGCATTGGAGGGCAGGTGTGGGCTCGAGGCTCAGAGCAACGGCTGCAGGAGCTGAGAGACCCCATCCTCAAGCCATTTGCTTGGCTTCCCCAGACCTATGGTGGTAGAGACAGCCCAGCAGATGGTCGTACTGCCCCCAGCAACCTCTTCATCCAGAAATGAGTCCCTAGGAGGGTCTTAGGAACCAGTCTCTGCATCCCAGAGTCCCCAAAAGACACACACTGTTGCTCATGTCATGCCCTTGTCTCCCAATAAACCTGACTTCAGCCTCTAAAAAATGAAGGCCTCCGTGCCATCTTGTCTCCTTGTTCTCTCCTGACCCCACCATATCTATTTGTTGGAAAATTCTCTTAACTCTTTTTCTATGCTGTTGGACTCCTAGCCTCCAGAGCTGTGAGATACCTCCCTCCCCCATTGCAACAACTGATTCAGGTCCTTAAGGGAGGGCAGTTGGGGGGAGTATGATGGATGGTTGATATCTCTTGGTATCCTGGGAGACCCCCAAATTGGGGATCAGTGTACTCTCAGGTTCTTAGGGAACTGGACGTCAAATCCGGAAGCCTGATTGGGCCCTAAACCACACAAGGAGGGTAGCTACTCATGGGTCCCTGATCCAGTCCAGGGTTTCCAACTGGGTGCCCCAGAACACCAGCGTTCCTTGAGCGTAAGTGGCCTCCTGGTGGGCAGAGATCCAGGTCCCCAGCCCCTACGTCATCTAGAGCTTCTGGGCTTCATCTCTTTGAAATGATTTGCTAGCCTCTGCTTCCTCCTTGTAGGGAAGTGGCAAAATTCGTCATAGGGGTAAATAATCTTTCGCTTTGGGAAAGCCTTGAAAGAGGTCAGGCTCTTGGAGATTAAAGTGAGTTACTTTGCCCTAAATGATGAAGTCATAGAATGTTTGGGTTTTTGCAGGCAGCCCGATGGCAGGGAAGGTAAAGATTTTGAACCTCAGTGATGAGAGTGGATTACTTTCCTTAGGCTGCTGTAACAAAGTACCACAAATTGGGTGACTTAACAGATGTGCGTTTGTCTCACTGCTCTGGAGACTAGAAGTCCAAAATCAAGGTGTTGGGGGAGCCACGCTCCCTCTGAAACCTATGGGGAGGCTCCTTCTTTGCCTTCCTAGCCAGCAGTCTTCGACATTCCTTGACTTGTAGATGTGTTGCTCTAATCTTCTGTTTTCCTCCAGGCTTCTCCCTTTGCATCTTTACATTATTTCCTGTCTGTGCATGTCTGCCTCTGTGCCCAATATTCCTCTTTTTATAAGGACCCCAGTCATATTGGATTGGAGTCCACCATAATGACCTCATTCAACTTGATTACCTATGAAAAAACTTTATTTTAAGTAAGGTCACAATATGAGGTCCTGGGAGTTAGGACTTCAACATTCTCTTTTTTTGAGGGGTGGGGGGCACTGTTTAACCCATAACAAGGGGAAGATTGAAGAAAATGGTCAAGGGGTGGGAGGTCCAGAGGCTGGATCTCAGGAAAGCAAGCCCTATGGTTGGGAATGGCCAGAAAATTTTTAGTAATAGTAAAGCCTAACATTAAGCCTAACAGTAAAGCCTCCAATAAAGACTTGTGCACACGAGCCTCGCGCTTATGGGGATGAGAGAGGAGTACATGTGTCCACGTTTTGGGTGAAGAAAGGGTAGTTGTTCTCTACATAACGAGTCATTGGTTAATTGCCTGGGTCTTTCCCTGGATTGTAAGGAGCATTGTCACAAAAGCAGGACTCTGTTATTCACCCCGCAGAATGTTGCCTGGGAGCTAGTAGGAATCCAGTAAGCACTTGATGAGTAAGTGCGTGAACGAAGCTGCAGGAGGAGAGAGAAGCTTTTGGGTTTGAACTCTAACCTTTGAACACACAACTTTGTGGGTGTATATGAGTATTCCTTTAGAACGAATGCCTGGCAAAGGAATTGCAGTGTCAAATGGATTTCATATTTAGGACTTGAAATATCTATTGTCAAATTCCCACCTGTCAATAGGTTATGAATTTAAAACTCCATCTAGTACTACATGAGAGAGTTTTGTTTCTTACAACAGGTTAAAACCTAATTAAACATTTAAAAATTATAATTTTTCAAAACACAAATAGCTAATTTTTTTTGAATATAAAGGTAATGTATATTCATTGAAAACATTCAAAAAATAAAGTATGAAGAGAAAAATAATTTTTAAAAATTTTGGGTTTCAGAACTGGGTTGATATCATATATTTGAACTCAGTGGTAATAGGGCACTTTTTGCTGTCTACCCACTAATCCTCAAATCCCAGATAGAACGCTGGCCTTCCCTTGGTCAACGGGTCGGGGGCTCAAGTAGTTTGGACATTAATGGAAAGGGGCTACAGAAGACTGGAAAACTCAGGAACAATCCATTTCCATGTTTTTAATAATTATCTTCCACACTAGCCTTCGTGCCATCTAGGCTGTATGGCTGCAAGTCTTTCCCTTAGTAGGTACTTGGTGAATACTTATCAAATTCAAATAAATAATGTGAAAGAAAATGTTCGTGAAGTATAAAAAGGAAGGAAATAAACTGGCTGAGGTTCTAACTTTTACAGAAATGGAGACTCAAATAAGCCAGTGAAACCTCAGACCCAGTATCACCCTGACATTCTTAGCAAATAGCCCAGCACACCCCTTTATAATCCTTGGGTCCTCTTCATTTGTATTCTGTCTGGGGAACTGAATCTGAGACCCAGATTGATGTCATGACGTTTAAATCTTACCCAGTGACATTTTGCCGATGCTCTACGTAGCGGTAAGGTTGTGTCGAGGGTGGTGTGGTGGCTGAGTGGGGCAGAGCACCAATCAGGTGGTCCTGGCCCTCTGACTGAGCTTACATCTGCTGCTGGTCCGTGAATTCACTGAGGATATTAAGAAATACAAGGGACGATTGAGGAAAGTGTGTTTTAAGCTCTGACATAAACTAGAGCTTGGCCTGGTGGGAAAGGATGCTGAGTCAGGTGTTAGATTTGAGTTCTGACTCCCCCCGAGGAGGCTGTATGGCTTTGAACTGACTTGCCTCACTGGTCAGCAGGTCATTTTGAGAACTGATGTGAAATACATAGGAAAGTACTTTAATATTTGAGGATACCAAAGCCCTTCCTTCCTTCCTTCCCTCCTTCCTTCCTTCCTTCCTTTCTTTCTTTCTTTCTCTTTCTTTTTTGAAGTATATATAGTTGATTTATAAAGTTAACATCTGCTGTACAGCAAAGTGACTCAGTTTTTTATATATATATATATATATATTCTTTTAAAAGATATTCTTTTCCATTCTGGTTTATCATAGGATATTGAATATAGCTCTCTGTGCTATACATTAGGACCTTGTCTATCCATTCCATCTGTATTAGTTTACATCTGCTGATCCCAACCTCCCACTGCATCCCTCCCCCAACTCCCTCCCCCTTGGCAACCACAAGTCTGTTCTCTATGTCCGTGAGTCCAAAGTCCTTTAAGTGAACACATTGGAAAGAGTTTGCCTGCTAGCAAACAACATGCCTTATGTTTTGGAGCTGGGCCTCTGTTGGAATTACTTCTCCTGATGAGGGGCCTCTTTTGCAGTCACTTGCTGATTCACTTCGGTGAAAATTGAGGCGTCAGAATCATCCATCCGGCCTCCTACAGAAACCCAACCTCCGATTCCCAGGCTCTGCATCTGCCTGGCTGTAGCACTTGATGCATCACTGAGGGCAGGTGGTCTGATGGATGGTCTCCAACCAGGGCCTTCTCGTGAAGGTTTCTGAATGTCCTGCAGGTCAAGGCGTGGACGTGTCATGGAGGGACTCTCTCTGTTTGTGACTCTCTTCTGTGGAAGCATAAAGGGCCACACGGTGGTCTTCTGACCATCAAAGTCCAGGCTAGGGTTGGATGGCCCCTGAGGCCAGGACTGCATCTCCAGTGACTTTGTATCGCCAGTGTTTGAGTTGGGGTTGTCCTTAGCATGATAGAAGCTTTTTTTCTGGTTCACCTAACAGTCCTGGGCAGGTTGGTGGGGTGTCTTAGGAGCCCAGGCTGAAGCAGGATCTACCATCCTCAGCGCAGGGCCAAAGCCGCCATGGTTGTTCCCGTGCCAACCAACTGGAAGGGAGGACAGACGAGCAGGAAGAGGGCACTGAGGACCACTTAAAGGGCCAGGCCTGAGAGAGGCACACACTCATCCTCACACCCCGTGGGCTAGAACCAGGCACACGACCTCAGTCACAGGAAGGGAAACTAGGAAACAAGGGCTGCTTGGTGTGCCCGGGAGGAAGAGAAAATGGGTCCTGATGAACTGCTATTTGCTATATCCAGGGTCTAGTGGAGAGTAAGTACCCAACAAATGCTGGCTGAAAGAATGGGTCCAGTTAAGATTAAAGAAGTTTCTTTAATGATGGGCAGCTCCAGCAGGCATATGATCTTCAGGGGATCCGTCCAAAGTTGTTGGTTTTCTGTCCACAGTTCCTGTGTGTCTCGTCAGCCACAAAGACATTTCATTTATTGTGTCCTCACTGTGTCTTGGGCACTGAGCTACACGCTAGAGATCCCTTGTGAATAACACCAGGTTCCTGTTTTCAGGGCACTTACAGCCTATGTAACCAAGGGTATCTGGTGTTTTTAAACTAAGGTAGCTACCTTTACATGAAAAAGCTATACTCATAACCAGAGTTGCAGCCTCCTCAATGGATTAATCTAAAATCCTTTAAACACAGAACCATATGTTGAAACCCTCGATGGAATATCAATCAACATTTATTTCTGGGCTCTGGAGCCCTGATTTAAAATGCATCTGTGCAAGTAGCCTTTGTAGAAAAATGACATATCTTACACTGAAACAAGTAATCCAATCTTGCCCAGCCCTTCACAATGGAAAAGCAGAGAGGAAGTCTTATCCAAGTGAAAAACAGGAGTACCTTATTCTAATGAGAATGCAGAGCTGGATCAATTATAGACAAGTGAGTAAAGTTAGTTCTTGAGGTTTTCTTGTTTCTATTTTGGGGAATAGTTATATGAATATCCTAATGTCTTCTTGCTGCCTTGTGAGGCTCGGGAATGGCTCTTAATGTACTTGAATATAATTGTGAGTTCATCTTACAGTACCAGTTTCCACTTAAAAAAAAAAAAAAGATCTATTCTCGGGAACAGTGAAGACATGAAATCTAAGAGTCCTCCAGAGAAGCAATGCCCCGAGGTGGATATCAGGCGGATGTCAGGGATGGTGTAGGATGAGGTCATGTAGCACACACAGCCCTTCAGGTTAGCAACATGAAGCTTAATTTAGCCAAGAACTTGAAGGACGATGGAAGAGAATTCCAGAATCTCTGCCACTCTTACTCAGCTTACAGTCGACTCAGAATAAAGTCGATTCACATTTATGCATTTCCTCGGCATCCATCTTAGAATATACAGCTGCCCATCTAGTTGGTCAGTTGTAGGAACTGGTGTAGGACTTTCTCTCTTAACTTTGGCCGGTACAAGACAATACAAGACTGGGCAGACATCTGAGATACTTGAATCTCCTTCTCACTGAAATAGCCTTTTCCTTTTCTTTTTAATTCAGGGAGCCAGTTCAGTTTTGTCCCAGGATTATAAATTATCATCCCTCATTTTCATAAGAAATTTCCTTCCTTGGCTGGAGGAGAGGGACAGTAAGTAGGGAAGGAGTATTTCATATTTAAACTGTGTAATATTCTAGCATCCAAGAGGTGTGTAGACCAGAGTTGAGCACGAAGTCAAGTATAGTAAACTATTTCAGGACCCAGGCACATAGGAAGCCCTGAATAAAGTCATTGAGTGACTGAATAATCTGAAGACCTTTGAAAATTTAAGTAATTTTTCCTTAGAACGTTGGAAAGAAACTTGTAAGACATTCAGAACTTCTCATTCTCTAAAAAAAGATACCTGCAGCGTTTTGCATGTTTTCTGCTGATACCCTAATTGGTTAAGCATTGATAGATGTTATTCACCAGGGTTTATTTATCCATAAATTATTTCCATAGAAACAATTCAATCAGACACTGAAGGTTTCCATGCCAGGAACTCATCATCCCTACTTTGAAGTTTTAGAAACAGCCCCTTGCAATAATATCAATGTTATTTTCAGGCAAATTGCACTACTCACTCCCATTCCATTTTCTTGACAATTCATACATTTACACATAGAATTCTGCCTGAGGAACTGCATCCCTTTTCTGCATGGCTTCAGAAATAGCCTGTGTACTAAAGCTCGATCATTATTTCACTATCATGATCGTTCTAAGACATCACATCAAGGTCAGGAAATAAATGTGGGTTATTAATTGTTACTTTTATGTATAAAGTTATGTCATTGTTCAACGTTACATATCTTTGATGAGCATATAAATTACATAAAATATAAAATTCATATCTTTCAATCTGTAACATTCCTAGGATAGAATCATCAGTGAAATGTGTGTAAATACTTTGCTTATCAAATTAGGTAAAGTTTAAAACACAGTCCCCAGGGTTGGTGAGGACACAAGGAAACTAGGACTTTCACACATGTTTGGGCGTTGTCGTGCTGCACCCTAGCCTCAAGACTGAAGAAAGAGTCCGGGGTCAGCCACAAAGACATTGGTAGTTTAATGGATCGGGGATCTTACCTGTTTGAAGCAAGGTCCTGGAGCGGCACCCCACCGTGGGCAGCAGATGGCAGGCAGGACGTGGCAGCTAGCAGTGGGAGAGGGAGGTTACCAGTTACAGAGGGAATTGACATCAGGTTAGCTCACAGGTTTCCAGGGAAATCAGGAGAGACTTACCTCCCCTTTGAGAAACTATCATAGTAGAGATAGTTCTGATCTAAATATTAGAACAAACGCTAGCTGGGGCTGAGGGCAAGTGTGTAGGCATTTACTGATCAGGTTCTGTGATTAAGAGGGAAGGTCAGTCAGGTGAGTAGGGTGTGGGTGAGGCAAGGACTGGACCAGCAGGGGATGTACAGAGAGCAAGAGAACAGCCATCTTGAGTGACCTGATCATACAGGAGTGTATATCATTACAGATCTCCAGAGGATGACTTTGGTCTATGTATAAAAAAATTTTGAAATGTGTAAAGTTGGAAAAATTTTGCTTCTAGAGATTTATCCCGGATGAGTAACCATAAATGTGCACAAAGATTTTAGGTAGGTTGTACAAAATAGTTAAAAATGGGAAACACAAAAAAACATTTAACAGGTCGGGTGTTAAGAGTACAATGTAGTAATCCACAGAATGCAACAAATGCATCAATTAAAAAATAATTTAAAATATATAATGTCAGGACTTCCCTGGTGGTCCAGTGGTTAGGACTCTGTGCTTCCACTTCAGTGGGTGCAGGTTCGATCCCTGGTCGGGGAGCAGAGATCTCACATGCTGCACGGTACGGCTCCCCCCACCCCCCGTGTAAAAAAAGGAACTATAAATAAATAAATAAATAATTCCATATCTTTTTATATATATATATAAAATGTCATGGAAAATTTCATCAAATATTCAGTGGAAAAAATAGGTCTCAGTGTAATTCTACTTTTTTTTAAGGTGGAAAAATATTTTTTATTGAAAAGCTCATTCTTTGAAAAAAAATGAATATAAATCATCAAACTAATATTCACTTCAATGTACAGAACTTTTTAAAACTCAGTGTAGGAAAACATTTATTTAACCAGACACAAAAGTATAAACCATAAAGAGAAAAATAGATCAATTCAAATACATTGAAATTAAGTACCATCAAAAGGTTATCAAAAGGCATATAAACAAAAGCACAAAGACAAGTTCGGAAGAAATTATATGTGACACAAAATCAATAAGGAATAAACTGTCAAAATATATAAAGAATTTCCACAAATCAATAAGAAAGATTTTTTTAAGGACAAAGGAAATGAATAGCGATTTCAAACAAATGGAAACAACAATGAATCACAAATATATAAACCAATGTGCAACCTCACTAATGGTCATGGAAATCCAAAGTGAAAACATCTTATACAAGATTATAATTTATGTACACAGAAAAAATTGTGTTATGTAAATATAACAGATCTATAATAAGAATGTTTGAATATACAGATATAACTGATGATACTGAGCATTGCTAATAGCGAAAGTTGTTAAAACTACTTTCTAAAACACTTTCATGTGATTCTATTTTTGAAAAAAAAATTATCTCTATCAAAGACTAAGACAGTCAATAAAATGTTAGCAGTACTTGATCTTATAGGAGTCTGAAGGATTTTGATTACTTACCTTGGGTTTTCTGAATTTTCTACCAAATAATGGTATTATGTGCGTAATTCACATAAATCTCAATTAAATAATTTAATTAAAACATGCATTCACAATGGAAGTGCAGGGTTGAGTGCATCTGACTGCCAGTGGGCGATACCGTGGCAACAAGAGGGGCACAGGCAGACTGTGGATTAGAGTCTCCTAACGTTTCAAACTTTGAATCTATAAATATGGATCTGTTGTGTCCATCTGAAGTTAAAAATGTTGTCAGTGAAAAGTGGTGTCTGAGTTTTGGAGGAGAAAGTGTGTGTCTGTATGTGTGAATGTGTATGCCCCGGAGTTAGCACTAATATTTTCATTATGTAAAGGGTTAATTTATTGAAATGTATTTCCTGCCCTTGGCATGTGCTGGCTAAGCGGTAGCTGATTCATTTTTTTAAGACACCAAGACTCAGTTTTCCCAGGGGAGGCCAGGCCTGCATCTTCAAAGGTGTAAACTTCTAATTCCAGAGATTTAAAAAAAAAAAAAAAGCTGTTGGAATGTCAAATGCTGTGATGATTTAGAGTTTATCTAAAAGCATTTGTTTTGCATTTCAAGTTTAACTAAGAGATTCACACCTCCCCTCCCCACCCCATTTTTCCTATTGATGGCTAAGGAATGAGAAACCCCCAAAATATTCCTGAGAGGGAGAGAGAAGAGTGGAACTTACTTGCCATCAGCCTTTCAAATGCAGAGGAACGGGGGCTTGGCTGTGTTTGGGGACATAAAAAGAGCAGAGACTGCCCATATGCTAACAGATGGTCTTGGGTGGATCACACCCCCTGCAGCCCCGGGCAAGGGCCACAGGAGTGGGTGCATTTTGCCTGCCCACACTCAGGTCGCCATGGCTGCTCACCCCAGCCTCTGAATTTGCAATAGTCGAGCTTGAATTAAAGGGATCTGCTGGGCTAGTACAGAGGATGGAGTGGAAAAGGAGGGAGGGAAGGAGGCAACTGTCGTGAAAACAAGATCCTCATCATCCCTGAGAGGGCAGCTCCCTCAGGGAACTGCACATCTGCCCCGATGGCCCAGGCATTACTCCAGGCACCTGGTGAAGACTTAGACTTGCTGCTGCAGTCTTTGCAAACTTGAAGTTCTGGTACATGTTGTAAGGTTACCATGTGGAAAGTTTGAACCAATTCAAATTGCTCATCCCCAAACTGAATATTATCATTAAAAAAAAAAAATCGGTTAATACAATAGGTAAAGCTCCTTTCATGTTTACTGGCTCTGTTCAATTCTTTTTCCAAAGTGTCTATTTATGTCCTTTGCCCGTTTTTCTCTTGTGGTGGTTATCTCTTGATTATTGATTTGTAAAAGTATTTTATGTAAGAAAGATATTAACTTTTGTCATTTTTGTTATAAATAATTTATCATTGACCTTTGAACT
>NW_021703772.1:6143584-6258678 GCF_005190385.1 Monodon monoceros | reverse complement strand
ACTTTTGTCATTTTTGTTATAAATAATTTATCATTGACCTTTGAACTATTAACTTTGAGATATTTTCTTTGGTCATATAGAAATTATTTTATGATTATTTAATTGTTTATAACTTCAAATAAATCCATTAGGGGTTCTTTTAAGAGTTTCTGGCTTGGGAGCTATACTTAGAAATTCATCTTCACTCTAAAATTACAGAATTATTCACTTAAATTTTCTCCCAATAGTTTCATGGTTTCATTTTTTAAAAATACATATATTCAAATCGTTACCTTCTGTGGGCACAAGTTTAGGATCTAAACATTTTTTCTCAATTTGTTAGTTTTCCTAATACTGGATTTCTTTCTGATTTTCTTGATTTAAATTCATATGGATGTTTGGGCCCTATTAGTGGACTTTCTATCTGTCTATCTGTTCCAGTGTTCCAGTTTTATTGTTCCAGCTATACAATTTTAGAGAGTGTTAGGGCATGCCCCAATTATTACTTTTCTGTTTTCAAAAATTTTTTGACTCTTCTCATGTTTTCTTCCAATTGATTTTTAAATTTGTAGATCTTTACCTTTTTTCAAGAAGGGTCCTGTTTGGCATATATTCTGTGGTAGTCAGAATAATGCCCCCCAACTCCAAAAACTGTCCATGTCCTAATCTTCAGAACCTGGGAACACGTTAACTTACATGATAAAAGGGTCTTTGTAGATGTCATCAAGTTAAGGATCTAGATATGGAGAGATTATGGATTATCTGGGCGGTCAAAGTAATCGCATGGGTCCTTTTAGGTGGAAAAGAGGCAGAACAGGAAGGTCAGAGGGAGCAGTGATGATGGAAAATGGTCAGAGAGATGTAACTTTGCTGGCTCTGAAGGTGAACAAAGGAACCACAAGACCCGGAATGCGTATGAGTTCTAGGATCTGGAAAACACAAGGAAGTGAAATCTCTCCGGGAGCCTCCAGAAGGAACACAGCCCTGACAACAGCTTGACTTTAGGACTTCTGATTTACAGAACTGTAAAAGAATAAACCTGTGTTGTTTCAGTCACGAGTTTGTGCTAATTTGTTAAAGCAGCAATAAGAAAGTAAAACAGTGTACTTTCTAAATTCCTCTATGTCTGAGAATTTATATGTTACTCTCACAAATAAACAATAGCTTGATAAGTTAGAGAATTCTTGGGCTGCAGTACTTTCCCCTCGGAATCACAGATACTGAAGTGTTGCCCTTTGTGCTGCGGAAGACAAGTTTGACGCTAATCTGACTATGCGTTTACCTTTCAAATGCTTTTCCTAGACACTCAGAAGAAATTCCCTTTACCCTTGAAATACACCATCACTGGCTGGGTATGGGTCTCCTTTCATTTATTTTTCTTGGTGTTGGTGGGCCTTACAATTTGAGAATTTGCAACTACCTTCAGCTAAGAGAAGTTTTCTTATATTATTTACATGGGATTTGCTTCTTAGAGCAGTTTGTTGAAAAAAAAAACCCATGAGATTAGACAATAGAGACAAGAAACCAACTCTAGATAGAATAGGAATTCTTAGAAGCAGAAAATATCGCAGATTCCTTTTATATTTAGAGTTGGTGTCTTGTCTCTGTTGTCTAAGTGTCATTTTTTTTTAATGAACTGGTCTAATACAGTATTTGATTACAGTTTATATCTGATTAACCATGCCTTCCCATACTTTTCAGGGCAAAACTACTATCACAGTTCATGAATCCATGGTATAGATGCTACAATTTAAGAGATGCTTCGCTATTCTCTTACTTTTATACCATCTAAAATTCACTTCACATTTGTTTCATTTTGTACAAACTTATTTCTTATATTTAATCAATGTGATAACTAGAAAACCAATTTCATAATTTGCACGTTAATAGCTAAGTGAAAACAAAAATATATACAATAAAGCTTCCTGAGCTCATTGCTTGCTTCCTGCGTTGGAAACTTCCACCTAAAAGCATTTATAATAAATCTTGTGTTCAAACACACAGTCAAATGAGGGAAAAAATGAGAAATGAAGGTACCAGGACTTCCCTGAAAATGACTCACAAAAGTCTTCTGAAGACAGTTTTTGTAAGGACGCCAAGAAGTGCAGTCATCCCGTGACTAAGCCTGTTCTAAAGCAGAGACATAAATACTGACATGATCACCATTGCAACTCCTTCAGTTCAAGTTGTCATAATTTCTCACCTGGCTTATTACGAGAAACCACTACATTAAAAATGGGCAAATGATTTGAACAGACACTTCACCAAAGAAGACAGACCATGACCAATATGCACATGAAAAGATGCTCAACATCATTAGTCTTCAAGAAAACGAAAATTGAAACCACAACAAGATACCACTTCAGACCCAAATTAAAATGAAAAATACTGAAAGCACCGAATGTTGACCAGGCTGTGAAGCAGCCGGAACTCTGACATGCTGCTGGTAAGAGTCTAAAACAACATAACCACTTTGTGGCACTGCTTGACAGTTTCTTATGAAGTCGAACAGAAACTTGCCCTGTCTCAGCAAATCCTCTCCTAGCTATTTACCCCAGAGAAGTGAAAACATATGTCTACAGGAAGCTTTGCACAAGAATGTTCATAGCAATTTTATTTATTATAGCCAAAGCCTGGAAAAAATCCAAATGTTAGCAAGAGAAATGACAAACAGATTGTTGTTTATTCATATAATGGAATATGTCTCAGCAATAGAAGGAAATAAACCACTGATGAATCGTGAAGACATAGAGTAAGGAAAAGAAGCCAGACAGTTACTTACTGTATAGTTCCATTTAGATGAAGTTCAAGTACAGGCAAAATTAATCTATGGTGAGAGAAATCAGGATGGTGGTTGCCGCTGGGGTAGGGATTAACTAGAAAGGAATACAAAAGAACTTACTAGGGTTTTGGAATTATTTTCTGTCCCATTTGTAGGTCAAAGCTCATTGAACCAAACCCTTAGGCTCTGTGCATTTTCTTGTATTTCAGTAAAAATAAAGACATTTGCAGACAATACATTTATTGTTTGTATTTTTCAGTAATTTTACTCTGTACTTAGGGAATCTTTTCAAAGTGCAGAATCAAGTTTTCCTTAAATACAGACTTTTTAATCATATATTATTACTTCTTTTCCATGGACTCTGATCGCTACAGAGAATCCAATTGCCCATATATTCTTCACATTCTCCAGGGCCTGATTTTTGTCTTTTAATTTGCATTCTGAAAGAACTTCTCACTTGGTTCTTCACACCACAGATGTTGATTCTTCTCTTTACTGCCTCCACATACAGATTTTAATTCTGAAATTTTATCTAGAGTCTCTAATAATATTCTCTCAGTGTAGGCAGTTTTTCTAGTTTTCCTGCCGATGTGGAAATGAAAAACACAGGCTTTGGAATGTGACAGATCTTGTTTGTCAGTATAGGCTCCATCCTGTAGGTGTAACTTTGGGCAAGTTAATTCAATTTAATAAGCCTCTTTTTTCTAATCTGCAAAACGAGGACCTTAGTTGTAACAACTTCACGGTGTTGTTGAAACGATTTTGTGAAATGATGCTTATACAATGCTTAGTACAGCTCAAGGCACAGAGCACTGAATAGCTATTAGCCTCCATCATTAACACCAGCATCACCTTCATCGTCACTGTGCCTGCCTTCCTCTTGGCAAGCTATTAACTACTCACCTTCTATGTGTTTTCCACACTGGCTGACACGGAGTAGATGTCCAGTGCACATCGGTTGAAAAACATAGATAAATTTGCTCCTTAGTTTGCCATATACCCTGATATTATACTATAGAGTTACTATGTTTGGTTGTCAGTGAAACTCAATAAATTAATGCAAAATCTATTCTCAGAACAAGTTGTAAAATAATGAGTCAAATTCTTTACCCAGAAAAATATTGTAACAATGTTAACTTGACAGTGCTTGAATAACTAACACATCAGGAATGGAAAAACAATTCCATGTTAAATTTTTAATAATATTTATTTGGCTGTGCCAGGTCTTCATCGCGGTATACGGGATCTTCATCGCAACCCACGGGATCTTTAGTTGTGGCATGAGAACTCTTAGTTGCGGCATCTCTGTGGGGTCTAGTTCCCTGACCAGGGATCGAACCCGAGCCCCCTGCACTGGGAGCATGGAGTCTTTACCTGCTGGACCACCAGGGAAGACCCAAGTTAAATTTTTATTCAGACATACGTTATAACAATACCACATTAGAATTAATTTTCATGAAATTGGGGGAAAGCTTTGTGTCAATAAGTTATTAAATTTTAATTTATTTCTTAAAGTTTTAAAAACTTATTTTCTAACTCGTTTTATTTTTCTTTCATTAAGTTTCAAAATAAATTGTTGGGGAGATAAAGAAAGGCCCCTCATATCTTAAAGTTTAAGTAAATCCCAACCTCAAAAGGGTAAGTACATCTCAGTTTTAGTTTTCAAATCCCAATTCAAATGTCTAAATGTGAACTTTCATCCTCAGTGGGCAGAAGAAGTCAAGATCTCTCCCCTTAGAGTTTGATCCGTAAGTTGAGGCCCAGGGAATTGCTTGGCCGACCCCTTTCCATGCTCTGCACAGCTCTTATTTCTGCACCATCATTGCCAATGCCCCCAGCACTTGGACTGCTTGGCAGTGTCTACTGAGAGCCAGGCTTTGGTGGAGGCTGCTGGGGTCCTTCTAGTCTAGCGCTGATCACCATAGGCACCGTCTCCAGACCAGCCAGATCTAACACTGGCACTCAGGATTCTCCACACCCCTATCACCCTTCTTTCGCTCCTGCAGCAGGTGACACCATCCTCAAGGACAACTTTGCCAGCACTCCATCTCCGACATTTTGCCAACTCCTTTGCTGTGTCCATGTGGTCAGGATCTCACCCCCTCTGTCTGCCTTCAGTAGAGAACTGAGCTGCAGGTACCATTCCTGTATCTTGGGAGCATCTTTCTGTCCTCCCAACCTCCCCAGTAATTCCCCCATTTATTTATAGGGATTTCCTTTTGCCCACCAGCCCAGTACAGTCCCAGCTGTGTGGAGTAGATACAGATTACCTGAGATGATTTTGTCATAGCTTCCCTATGCCCTAAACAGCTCTGGTCACTGGGTATACGAGTTATCTATTGCTGCATAACAAGTTATCTCCAAATTTATGAACTCAGTTTCTGAGGGTCAGAAATCCAGGAGCAGCTTGGCTGGGTGGTTCTAGCTCAGGGCCGTTCATGAGGTTGCAGTCAAGCTGTCGACAGGGACTGCAGTTTCTGAAGATGTGACGGGCTGGAGGTGGCACTTCTAAGCCCCCCATGTGGCTATTGCAGGAGGACTCAATTTCTTGCCGTGTGGACCTCTCCAAAGAGTGCTCATTACATGGCTTCCTCCAAAGGAAGAGATGCAAGGTCCGAAGTGACATCCCTTGGCTTCTGCCATATTCTGTTCATTAGACATTAGTCACTGAATCCAGCCCATACTCATGGGAAAGAGAATTAAGCTCCATGTTTTGAAGGGAGGAATATCTAGAATTTTTGGACACATTTTAGAAGTCACCATCTTGGGTTAACACCTGTATCTCCTCAGGTGTATGAACATACTCTCAAGTGAACTCACAATGTGTGAGCTTATGTCATATCCTAGAATGTGAGATTCCTGTATGGAAAAATCTACTCCTCAGAGCTGGCCATGTCCCAGAGTGGGTTCGCTGCTTTTCCAGCCCCTGATCCATTCTGGTTGCTCTTTAACACAATACAGGTGGGCCCCTGATAGCAGAACTAATGAATTATCTCAATGCAAAATGGAGAGCCCATGAAAAAGACCTGGAAAGGAAAAGAAATGGTTTATTCCTCCAGGCAACATAATGGATTAGCTCTTGGTCTACATAGTGATTTATTGCCCTGTCACAGCCTCACTGATCTGGAAAGAAAGTCAAGTCTCCTACCTGTCTAGAAAGCGAGCATTTTTGGATGAGGGTCAAACCCGGTAGAGTCAGGCTGTCCTGACAAGTTTGAAGAGCAGTTGAAGGAATTCTACAGCAGGCCTCAAAGCTTTGATGTGAATTAGAGCAGCTCAAGTGTTTTTGAAAAATGAGGACAATTTAAAAACACAAATATTCCTATCTTCACATGTCTTCTTCCTGCTGAAATGATTCTTTCCTGGTCATCGCAACATGCTGTGTACGATGGAGTCCTGTTCTTCTCATCAGGAGCATCAACCCATGGTTTTATTAGGATGCATCCTGGGAGATGTCCTATCCAGACTCACAGTTGCCAGGATAAGCTAAATAGGGTTAATAAAAATAAGATGGTTTATATGAAGTACGCCCCAGGGTTGCTGTGGAGCAATGTTTTCCAAAGCGTGTTCCACGGAACACTGGTCCCATGCATTACTCCATGGGTAGAAAAATTTTGGGTACAATAAACGTACGAAGCTTTGCATAAAACGTCTTCACTTAGACATGTGTGATTACATTACTATATTAAGGCATATGAGAACTCCTGAAGCAAAAAATTCTTTTCCTTTTCCTCCTCCTCATTATTATTATTATTACTATCATTAAACTTGACTTAACCCAATTTCCCAGATATCTGTTTTCTATGGAACAGCATTGTCTGTGGAATACATGGGACTTAAAAATTTTTTTTTAAATACACATTTTAATTCAATTCCAGCTGATTTGCATTGTTGTCAAAAAACACAATCTGTGAGATGTTGAGTGTTTTTGTTTTGAACACAACATGTTCAATTTTTGTAGATATTCCATTTGTACATAAGAAGAATGTCTATTTCTCCATTGTTGAATATGCTAAGAAGAATGTAAAAAAGCTAAATGCTTTTGAGTTGGGTTTGTTAGTGTTGAACAGATCTTGTATACCTGTACTATTTTCTGTCTATTTGCCATATCAGGAATTGAGAAAGGTATGTCGAAATCTTCGACTTTGGTGAAGAATGTGTCCATTTCATCTGGTAGTTCTATCAATTTTTGCTATATATATTTTGTAGCTATTTAGGGTAATAAAAATTTAGAATTGTTACATCAACATATGGTGACCATTTTCATCCCTAACAATAACTTATGTTGGCTGATGTCTTTACAGCCATTGCAGATTTCTTTAGCATTTGCCTGTATCTTTAATTCATTTGCTTCTAGCTTACAGTATCCTCATGCTTTAGGTGTATCTCACTTAAATATCCATAGTAGATATTTTTCTTACTCAAAACTGATACTCTCTGTATTTTCAGCAGAAAGTTTAGTTCATTTTTATCTATCATAATTACTATGTGTGAAGTCTTCTTTTTCCATCTTCCTCTTACGTTGTGTTTTATATTTGCCCTGCTAATTCTCTATTTGTTTTTTTCCTTCTGTTTGAATAAGTTGATTTGTTGTTGTTGTTTTTCTTCTTCTCCTCCTCTTCCTCCTCTCCCACCCCTCCTCCTCCTCCTTTTTCTATTTTCCCCTCTTCTAGTTTGAAAGTAATACTCTTTATTACTTTTTTTGAATTGATTTATTTATTTTTATTTTTGGCTGCGTTGCGTCTTTGTTGCTGTGCACAGGCTTTCTCTAGTTGCAGCAACGGGGGCTACTCTTCATTGCAGTGCATGGGTTCTAGGTGCATGGGCTTCAGTAGTTGTGGCACGTGGGCTCTAAAGCGCAGGCTCAGTAGTTGTGGTGCATGGGCTTAGATGCTCTGTGGCATGTAGGATCTTCCTGGACCAGGGCTTGAACCTGTGTCCCCTGCATTGGCAGGAGGATTCTTAACCACTGCGCCACCAGGCATCCCTTTATTACTTTTTTTTAGTAGTTAAAATTTTAAATTCAGGCTTGCTGAACTCACATCTAAAATTAATCAATATCTTAAGCTCTCCTAATCGTCCCAACTCCAGACTTACTTGCTGTTGTTTTTCAGCATTTTGTTCTTTGTTTAAATTATTTTTATTATTTTATATACACTTTTAAAAATGTATCCACTTGTTTGGAAATTATTTTACTCGCTATTTCTTCAACATCAGACCTTCTTTCTGGGATCATTACCTTTTCCTGGAGAACATATTTTGGAGTCCTTTTGGTCAGTCTTTTAGTAGTAAAACCATTGTTTGTCTATAAAATTCTTCAGTTTGCCATTGTTTTTAAATGTTAGTTTACTGGGTTGACAATCTTAAGTCTGCACTTTAAGGGTATCATTACACTGTGTCTGGCTTCCATTGCAGCGAATAACAAGTCTCCTGTAAATCTAATTTTCACTTCTAGGTGGTCTATTTCTTCTCTTTGGCTGCTTTTATGGTCTTTTATTTTTCATTGGATTTTCTGTAATTTTACGGTTATCTGGTATGGTGTAAATTTCTTTTTACTTAACCAGCTTGGGTTTATTACGTTTCCTGTTAAGTGGGGATTTGTAGTCTCATTAATTCTGGTAAGTTCTGAGCCATTGTTTCTTCAAATACTTCTCCTCTCCCATTCTCTCTATTCTGGAATCCTGGTTAGACATATGTCATACTTCCCCACTCCCTACTTTGTATATCTTCGCCTCTCATATTTTCCATCTTCTTATTTCTCTGTGTTAAATATTGGCTTATGTTGTCAAATCTGATTTCTAATCCTTTTTTCAACTGTTTTTAATCAACTTGTAATCCATCTATTGTGGTTTTCATTTTATTAATTATAAATTTCATTTGTAAAATTTAATTACTTTTTAAAATTCCTGAAATTTTAATTGTCCCTTGGTAGTGGTAATTTTTATTTTTTCAAATAAAGATAGTTATTTTATAGTCTATATATAAAAATTCCAGTAATTGAGGTACTTGGGGAACTTATTCTGTGGTTTGTTGTTTGCTGCTTTCACTCATAGTGGCTAATTTCTTTGCATGTTTTGTAATTAATTTTGAATTTATATTCATCTGCTCATAATCTGAGGCAACCCCAGGGATTTGTGTTGAGGATGTTTATGTCCGAAGAGAATCTGCTTCTGCAGGGAACCCGGGACATTGCCACTAGGGACATTTTACCTTCCCTCCCTCCACTCCCTCCCAGGTCCCAGGCTTGCTCTGCATCCTCCTGCCCCATCTCCCTCCCCCCATTTTGCAGAATGAATTTCACGGAAGAGAAGCTGAGAACATGGGAAAATGAATCAGTTGGTTTTTGATCAAATCTCCCCCGGAGTGTTCAGTGGTTTTTAGTGAGTTTTCCAAGGCTGTGCTGGATTTGGTGCTCAGATGACTTTGCATCTTGGCTAAAGCAAGCATGATGAGTGAATTACTGTTTTCCTGAGAAAGCCACACTCTCAAGAAGAGACTGAAAGGGGATAAAAAGCCATATGTATGGTGAAACAGTCTTTATGTAATATGACATATTAACATGATGACTCATAAACTACCTTTTTTCCAGCAATGTTCCTGAAAGAAGCCAATATCCAGTGGAAAGTCTCAAAAGTTTCAGTGTTGATTTAAAAGAAAGATGTTAAACTAAACATTATCTAACCACTCAAGAGGATCTCAAAAATTTATTATAAATCATTTTAATCTAGGAGACAATGTTATGTTCAATGCATATTTAAATCCAATCACAGCAGATTTAACAGTATGACAAAAGATGAAATAACATAATGTAATTTCTGTTCGTGCTGAGTAGCTTGATAAAAAGGACAATTTTTTTCTACTTGAATAATGAACACAGGAGAGATGAGAAATTTTAGTAACAACTTTTTTGTTGTTGTTGTTGAAATCAAATGTGTGTTTCTTATTGAGTCAAGTCCAGGACATGATACTCGCGAAATCAAATAAACCCACATTGCTGATGTCCTGATTTTAGCTCTGCCACAGACTTCCCATGTGACTTAGGAAAGTGGTCACTATTTCTGGATCGAGCTCTAGAATTGCAAGATTTTTATGATAAAAAATACATTGATTATTACATATAAGGAGTAATAAAGATTGGTCCAAAGCCTTTAATTTTATGCCTCATGAAATCCAGACTTTGAAAAGTACAGTGAGTGATTTGCTTAAAGTTACTCAACTAGTGTTAACCAAATCATGAAGAGGTTGAAGTTATTTTGAAAGAAAGAAAGAAAGAGGAAAGAATGGGAGGAAGAGAGAAAGAAAAGAGGGAGGTAGGCACAGCAGACATCCTGTGATCATGAGACTGAAAGGCACAGGCTGACAATAACAAAGATGACAAAGCAGGAAAATAAAAGTAAACTGGATTCTCTGATGACTCTGTAGAGCGGCCATAATATCCTTGGACATCCTACTCTCCATCTTCTCATTACCTAAAACAAATTCTCCCAAGCCACTACTAAACAGATTTGCTTCATTGTATCTGAACAGAATTTCTAACTGGTATCTAAAGCCTGCCTAGTGTAGACATGTGCTAAACTGTTTTAAAGATCACAGTACATGGTCAATTCGTATTTTATTTATAGTGGGGAATAATGGCTGGGAGGAAATTGGCATTCCCATGGTGGTAGAAATGAATGATCTCAAAATACTTTTTAGTATTTTGACTCTTCTTGAGAATTTTTCCAAGAAATAATCCTATCATAGTTAAAACTTATGTATAAATATGTTTATTACAAAACTGTTTAAGTTACTAAATTTTTGGAAAAACTGAACTGTTCAACAATATGTAAAGATAAGACAGTTTGGTGTCTTAGTAGAGTAGAATAGGCTATAGTCATTAAGAACTGTGTTTCTCAAAGAGATTCTTAATGGCAAAGGAAGATGCATGTGTTGCATTGTTAAGCCAAATATACAAGATACAAACTATAGTTTTAATATGATAACAGCTGTTACCAAACCAAACTTGGATCCTCTTGCCCATGCCCAGTAAAGCCAATCAATTGACACTGGATTGTGGTGAAGGAAAGTGCAGCATTTATCACAGGGCAGCAAGTAAGGAGTCTGGGTGGCTAGTGCTTAAAAGGCCTGAACTCCCTGAAGGCTTTTAGGGAAAGGTTTTTAAAGCCAGGGGGAGGGGGATGTTATACATAATCAACTCGTGGACATTCTTCTGATTGGATGGTGGTGAGGTAACTAGGAGTCAACACCGTCAACCTTCTGGTTCTAACCAGTCTGGGGTCTATGTACTGGTGGGGCAGCATGCAGTTAACTTCTTCCACCTAGTGGGGGTTTCAGTATCTGCAAAACAACTCATAGGATGTGGCTCAGAATATGATCTATAGCCCTTGAGGAGGAACTAAATGTCCTTGACTTTGTTTAATGGCTAAACTATTATTATTTTGTCTTGCTTCACTGTTTTCCTTTCTTTCTGCACTTTCTCATTTCTCTGATTAAATTTACTCTTTGGAACTTGGGGAAGGCCTAAGAGGCTAAAGTTCTTCTACAGACAAGAGCAGGTGGAGAAGGTGGTTGGGGAGGGGGTGTGTCTGTTCTGGGAAGGCCCCCTAGGATCCTGCTCAATTATACAACCATGTTAAAATTCACTGGATGAAGCCTGAAAAATATATAATTCACTATCATAGGTTGGTGTATGTGTGCTTGCTTTATATTTCTTCTTTATGTTTTCCTATATTTTCCAATTTTTCTACAATGAGAGCAATTAGAAGGATAAAGATCTTTTTGTCCTTAAGGTACTTTCTATTTCTTCTTCATTTTCTTCTCCAGAAATTCATCTTTAATAGAAACTTTTTAGACTGGTCTTAAACAGGGTAAAATGGGCTATTTTACAACACATTCAGTACTTCATAAGGGCACAAACTCTAAGAAGGGCACTAGTTCGAGTCATACAAAATGTTCACTATCCAGTCTTACCTAAATTAGTATGTGTCTTACTAGAGATCACACCCAATTCACGTGTCTGAGCCCAGGTTGCTATGTGGCTCCCTGCAATGTCTGCATCCCGCCTAGTTCCACCTGCACCCATCTCCCTTGTCTTCTGGTGTTTAGCAGAGCAGCTCTTTAGGACCCAACCCCCTGGGTCTCTTGGGCATCCTCGATCTTGCTCCATCCAACTCCATCTCCCGACTGTAAATAATGACGTTCTCCTTCCTGGTGCCAAGTTCTTGGTCAACTGCTCCAAGCAACTCCAGCTTCTCTCCCTCCCTTCTTGGGGCATATACTAGCTGTTTCATGTGTTTTCCACCAACACAGAGGGATTTGAGATTCTCAGAGTTCTTCCTGGGATCATATCTAGAAAGCAGTTTCACACAGATACACAGCAAAATGGTAGCAGAGACTGGATGGTCCCTGTGGTGGTGATGGTGGGAGAAGCGTTTATTGAGGAGCAGATTCAGCCTCAGGGCATCAACAAAAGAACTGGGACTTGGCATGACAAGGGCTCCCGTGTGCTGTGCTCTCCCTGCCCAGTTTACACATAGAAACTACCTGAGGTTTTTCTTCCTCCCGTCAATCTGTATGAAGACAAGAGATGACATCATACTTAAAAATATGGAGCCAGGCAATAGCACTTTTACTCCTTAAGCATTTTTTTTTTTAATGACAACTTATCCCTCAACTATTTAGAGAAAAGAGCTCAGCCCTGACAAGTAAAAGGCATTCAACAATGAGAAACATTTCTAACAATGGGAAAGGGAGAGCGAGTCACATACTAGGGCCCTGGGGCAGTTGGTCCCGGAAGCCTTAGAAGCATGTTTCAACTTCATTATTCATTTCAAA
Organism: Monodon monoceros; assembly: GCF_005190385.1. Classification (NCBI taxonomy): domain Eukaryota; kingdom Metazoa; phylum Chordata; class Mammalia; order Artiodactyla; family Monodontidae; genus Monodon; species Monodon monoceros. The sequence continues at coordinate 6,246,083 of NW_021703772.1, read as the reverse complement.
CTGTCACTGTTCGTCCCTATTATGCCAACTCCAGCTCTTATGCTTCAGGTTGATTGTTCTAATGCGGAAAGTTGACCAGAACCCATAAGATGCCTGACTTTGGATTCATAAGCTCGCCAAGGCTAGCCCTAGACACCATAATTTCGAGGCTTATTCACAAGTTAAACATATTTGAGATGGGGAAGGGATTTATGGTGAAGCACGTTATAATGGGATTAGGGTGACAGGCTGACTCCAGTCAACTGGTTTCAACATATACCAAATCAACAGATTTGTACATATATCATTCTCAACATTTAAGAAAAAATAGAAGAGGGGGAATGCAAGCTATCCAGTTACCCCAGAGTCTGGCTCTGGCCATGGTTCCTTGCCCTGGAAATGCTGTAGGTGAGAAGGTTTCCACAAGGGATTGGAAGTGGGAAAATGTGAGGACTCTGTGTGGTCACAGGGTCTGAGAGAGAGAGACAGGCACCAATCCAAATGGTTCATCCCATCCAATGGGAGCCGTGCCTCTTTTCTCTGAACCCTCTCTACTTCTTTTGCCTCCAAGTCTTCCCAAGAGCTCATCTTCTGATTTAAGACCAGGTAGCATATGCCGGTAACCAAGGAAATGTAGCAGAATTAATTAAATCGCCACTAGAGGAGGTCTTCGTCCAGTATGAGTCCATAGTTACGAAACACTACACTGGGTATGGTCCAGTTTTGCTTAGAAAATATAGATAGAAAACACTAAGCATCAAAATCCTGAGCGATTAGCTCCGGGTGATGATTTCTATTGGTCTGTATTTGTTAAGTAAGTACAATGCAATTAAAACACAACGTTCTTTAAAAAGGAGAAAACCAAAAGAGAAAAGAATGCTTCCAGATGGCCACTATCAATTTTTGTGCCATTGCACACTCAACTCCCAAGCAACTGGCTGGATGCCCCAAACACTTAAAAGCCCTCACAGTTCCAGAACCACATTTGCTCAGAAGGACAAATGTGGCTCTAATTCAATCTGTGACCATTTGCCCTCAGCTTCAATTCCACTTCAGGGCAATAGAGGGGAAGCAGAGGTCTACAGCAGGACGGAGGAGAAAAAAGAAAGACCAGAGGTCCCGGGAAAAGTCCACTGACCCTCCTTGACGCCCCTAAATGGTCCCAGAGAAATGAAAGCTGCCATGCCACAGGCTAAGAGGGTGATGACATTTTAGAAGCCATGAGCCTTGCCAGCTCTCACGACAGGCAGCCTTGGACTGTTCCAGCCAGTGTGTGCTCCAGGGAAGCTTTCCCTGGAATCCTGGCTCCATCAAAAGCCAAGGATGAAGCTCTGAGTCCAGGCTCATCTCCAGCTTTCTAGGCCCTGAACTGACTGGTTATCCCCTGACCTTTCCCGAGCCTCCCCCTGCCTTCCTGGGATTGGCCTGGAGCTCCTTCTGGAAGGACTTTGGCAAAACCTACCGCGACCTCTGGCAGTCTAGCTGAACACCCACCTGTCTGTGAGTCGATGCTGCTCTGACAAACTGAGTAAGAATCCTCAAGCCATGACACTTCAACATGGTTCCAGAAAGACAGACTAGTAGGTTCTGGCAGACCCAGAGGGCCTGCCTTCCTTTGAAGTAACTTTTCTTTAAAAAGAAGAAAAGGAATAAACTTAGAGAAAATATTATTTGTGTTCTTAATAAGATTCAAGAAACATAACGCAATAAATTACAAGAAAACTCTCTTTAAAATATGAAACAAGGAATGATGGTATGAAATGGGCAGCCTGATTGCTGAACTAGAAGCGTGAACATCACAGTGGAAAGTGAACCAGGACCGGCTCCCTTGTGATGTGCAGCCCTGAGACTGGTCTTATGAGCTGTTTGTGTGGCAATTACAATCCAGTTACTTTATTGTAATGCACAAAGCACAAATCCCTGTTTGCTTTTGAAAGGAGAAATAGTGTGGAGGCAAAGTAACTTCTCTTTTGTTTTTCTGAAATACAGCCCATCACCTCCCAGCCCTCGTCTCTCAATCAGTGGTTATCCCAGGAAAATGACAACATGTGACTATGCTATTTCATTGGATTCCTTTCTCGTGCCCAACACCAACCTAGCGCACCACCTGCACGTGATAGGGTCTGGACGAAGAAATCATTGTGGGATGAATGAATCCAGGGCTGCTTCTGCCCATTCCTTATTCACGAGCATCACTCAGGTGGGCTGCCAACCCTCTTTTCAACACCACCTTACCCTTGACACTCATTAAACTGGTTTCCGGACACATGGCTGTATTGGGGGAGGAGAAACAGAGGGGGCGGTAGAACTCATAAGCACTTGTTCAGAGAGATGAAGTGAATTTGCAGAAGGATCTGTAACCCCAAGGGATGGTCAGGTGTGGAAAGAGAGATGAGCCTGGTCACCACTGCGGGTGAGGAAGACAAGCAGCCCTTCCCTACTCGCTCCCACCTTCCACTCTGTCTCAGCACTGGGGGACCACATCCTGCTGTGAAAAACTCCAATTGTTTTAGTCTAGCCTCATTCTTGGCCGACAAACATGTGAAAATAGATGTGTCAGTCATTTTCACGATTTCCAGGGTGGCTGCCAAGTAAGCAGCAGGACCACACGTGGGAACTGCCGCGGTAAACAGGCACCTGCTATTTCCCATTAACGTTGTCCCGTGTGGTGGCTGTGATTCTGCCAACTTGTCTGAAGATTTTATCTGTTTATGTCGTAATGCATGAAATCCATGTTTTTATTGTGAAGGAAGAAAAACACACACACACACACAGATGAGCCCCTTTTGATTATATTATCTCCGGAATCTTTTGAACATGCACCTAATGCAATTAGGAATATACCGTGGTTAACTTGGTGACTCACTTTGACCTCACAGTTCAAGTCTGTGCTCATCATTCTTCACCAGAATGGACACCTCAACCGACCTGACAGTCATCTTCTTCTCTTGCTGTCAGTATTTGAACCAATAAAAATATTGGGGAGGGGAGGCTACCATGACCTCCATTTTACAGATGAGAAAACTGAGGCCCAGAGAAGTGAAGTGACTTGCCCAGGGTTTTGCAGCCCGTAAGTGGTGGGGTCGGGGTTAGAGTCCAGGCAGTTTGTCCCAAGGGCCTGTACTGTTAACTCTGCCTTGCTGAGATGGTGCACATGCCATCCCAATCACTCAGGGGTAGAGAGTTGAGCAAAAACAAACAAACAAACAAACGAAACAGACTGCCCATTTAAATTTGAATTTCACATGAACAACAATTTTTTTTTGGTATAACCGTATCCTATAGAATATTTGGGACATACTTTTACTTTAAAATTCTTGTCGTTTATCTGAAACTCCAATTTAATGGGCAACCTGTATTTTATCCAGCAGTCCTGAGCGAGAGAACTGTTGGTAGTGGACTGTCAGTTTGGGGGCCCAGGAGTCTGGGGGATGGAGTTACCCAGGGTGGTGGTAGGGATGAGCCAGGAGCTTCCTCTCATCGTGGCCCCAGCCTGGCTCCCTAGAGAGATGCTGGGGGAGGGTCAGGGAAAGTGCTCGTGGCCACTGCACACGTTGCGTGTGTGTGCGCACACACACACACACACACACACACACATATGTTCACACACCCCGGGCCCTCTGCCTGGGATGCCAGTCCATCAGGAGCAAGCTCCATGCCCTGGTGGAGTTTCCCGCACTCTGCTGTGTGAGTGGGAAGCAAAGTCAAGTTAGGGGGCTTCAGAGAACCCCACCCTGCCTGTAGAGTCCATCTTCCAAGAGCCCAAGCTTTAAATTAAGGCCAAGCGTAGTTCCTTCACAGGCGTACTTATCTCTGGACATGAAGCATTTCTCAGAAATCAGTGGTTTGTTCTGTCTCGTCCTGTCCACATTATATTTGCAGGAATGTCCCATGGATTCTGGGACGTGGCTAATCTTTAACTCCATTCTGCAATGAGAACGTATATTGTTTCTTTTTCTTGAATTTTATTTTATTTTTTTATACAGCAGTTTCTTATTAGTTATCTATTTTATACATATTAGTGTATATATTGCTTCTATTTTGTGATTTTAGATGTGCATCTAGCTATGGACATACAGGGATACAGAAGTATGCTTGTTTCAAAAATGACTCAAGGTGATGTATGTCGTGGTTGTGTAAATGAGAGCCAAGTCCTGCCGTCTTGTTCAGAAAAGCCGCCTCGTGTGTCATCAACCAGACTGTAAGAGGCTTAAACACAAGGACAGATCTCAGTCATCTAATGCCCAGTCTAGAGCCTGTGCACATTTGTTTCTTTGTCCATTAGTTGATTTGTGAAATCTGATTTAGCCAATACTGTTGGGTCAAAATAATTTACACCCGCTTTAGGCAACGGTATTCCTCAGCCAATTAGCTAGATATTAATAACTATAACACATAATTGAATTTGAAGTCCTTTCTTGCCATTCCCCAAACAGATGAGGTTTCATTGTTTATTGTTATCAATGGAAAAAAATTGAGTTACCTTGGCTAAATAAAAGAGGATACAGATGGCATTGTGCTTTAACCACAGAAATGGGGCCTGTTATCACCGCATGCCAATTGTTCTCTTTCGAATTTGGTGGAGAGAGGAGACATTTATTAAAACGTTAAAGTAAACATCAACAAAGTAGCAGTTTATACCTACAGCAATATTTGGTTTAGAGCTCAGTCAGGATCTTGGGACTGTTTGGGGCTTAGTGCAAATATATTTGAGGATAACATACACCTTTCTGGAAACTTCAAGAACACGCAGAGTGAAAGATTAGGATATGATTATCAAGCAGCTCCAAAATCAAAGTGACTAGATTTGCTAGAATCTGTACAATATAATGAAAACATTATACAAAATGTGTAAACCAGGATCGTCTTCATGGTTAAACGTTAAGAGTTTTTCTGAGGAAGCACTGAATTCATCACTTCAGCGGTTAATTATTGATGCTCAGAATGCAGACTTGTTAGAGTAAAGAAGTCAGAGTCACTCATTCAAAACAGAAGCGTTGATAGGAACCGTGTTAGCAACGCTGGATGCCGCTGGAATAGCGCAGCCCGGTGACACCGGGAAGGTCAAAGCGGAGAGCTGGGTCAACGGTGTTCGGTGCAGGATACCACCGGGAGTGGCCCTTGCAGAACCAATCAGAAACACCCCTGTATGCAAACTATATTTGGACAGACACCTGAGAAGCTGTGATGTTTCTTGTAGAGGTAGAGAAACTCTGAAAGCAAAGCAAATGTCCCTGTTAGAAGCGCCCCAAGCCTACCAGCCCTACTTCGTTCAACCAGGTCAGGGTTGGAGAAGAGGAAGTTGGTCCAAGGGCTGGTGTTTGTTCCTAGTCTGGTCGTACTGTGTCTGGATACTGCTGGTCTTTAGTTATGTTGGACAAAGAACTGTGGGTTGAGTAGGGGTGTGTGTGTATAGCATTGTATACGTATGTATTTATGCTAGATAGATAGATACAGATGTTCATTTGTGATAAAATTCATTTGAAAAAGTCATCTTTGGGGACTTCCCTGGCAGTCCAGTGGTTGAGACTTCGCCTTCCAATGCAGGGGGTGCAGGTTCGATCCCTGGCCAGGGAGCTAAGTTCCCACATGCCTCGCGGCCAAAAAGCTAAAAAATAAAACAGAAGCAATATTGTAACAAACTCAAAAAAGACTTTTAAGAACAAAGAAAAATAGTCATCTTTATCTGAGTTGAACTAGGAGACACAGAGACTGCGCACATGAAGTTCAGGAGACCAAGGGAGATCGGGGTGCAGGGCACATTCACCCCTCACCTGTTGCAGGCTGGGGGGCTGGGTTGAGAAAGCCCACGGCTCCTGAGATGGCTGCTGTAGTCAGCGATGCAGTGGGCAGTCTGTGTTCCCTTCAAGGTGAAGATCCTGCCCTGGGTGAGCTGGTTTGCTGATCTTACCAGGTGAGCGTTCCTGGAATAAAGGCTCTTCTGCAGAGTCCTGGTCATGTCCTGGCCATTCTAGAGACTGTAGGTCTCTCTACGAGACTGGTGGGCTGTGTGTCTCAGATTGGCTGCTCTCATGGGTTTCTTTGTCATTGATTCAAAGTCCTGGCAATCTTGATGTGATACCCTGCATTCAACCCTGCTGAAACTTTAATGAAAAGTCACTTCTCTCACGTCACCATATGGGTGATAAATTTCACCTGTTGACACATACCTAGGGATGGATACAGACTCTGCAGCCAGCAGGACCTGGGTTCAAGTCCCTGCTCATTCACTTATAGGCTGGAGAGCCTGGAATCTTAGCTTCATTGGTGGTAAAGATGCAAATAATAACAATGCCAACACCACAGGGTTTTACGTAGATTAAATGAGATACTCCAATGTGAAATGTGTAACACTGGGCCTGGCACGTAAAACACATCATTACTATTATCCTGCAGCGAGTCTATGGGTGATTCAGAGTGGGGGAAGGCAACCGAGAAGGTTCCATTACCTTCTGAGCTCAGAACATTTCGATATTAATTTTGAAAAGTCAGTCAATGGAACAAATATCTGTTGAGCCCTAAAGCACGCGCCGAGCATAATTCAGGGAATTGGGCAAGATAGTCAGAGTCCTGCTTTCTGGAAGCTTACATTCTAATACAGAAAAGGGAAGGTAAGGGGAGGGGAGGGCAGGGAAGGGAAGGGAAGGGAATTTAACCCATGCAGAGGTACCAAGCCTCAGACATTGTGCCAGGAATAATTTTTGCAAATATGCTCTATTAACCAAGCAACATAGCTTCAGTTTTATCAGAAATCACCCGCTTGTGAGCATCTGTGGGATTCCTCACCGTTGCAGCTGGAAATGTGGAGGCAACACCTTCAGACCCTTGGGGGAGGGGGCGTCGGGGGAACCAGGAAGGGTTCGGTGTGTTTCAAGCACAATCTACCACGAACCAGAGTTGTTCGACTACAGGAAGTTTCCATTGCCTTCAGCTAAGAGGGTGGGTGTGAGCATGTCTCTCAGTGGGGAAGAGAGAGCTTGAACGGGGAGCCGGCAGCTCTGAGGTCTTTGGAGAGAGATTAGAAGACTCTCCCTTCCTCCAGGTCTGCTGGGGCATGTCTAAGGCGCATGCGTGGGAAGCACCTCCCAGACAAGGAGGCACCTGGCACCGGACAAGGCCGCTCGCTGTGGGGATCTCAGTGACTCAGATGCAGGACCTGTGAGTCATAGGATACGAAACAGAGGGGAGACAGAGGACAGGGGTCGGGAGAGGCGGAGGGCGGGAAACACCAGAGTCTGAAGCAAAGAGAGAGGGGGATAGGTTCTCTTCATCTCCATCAGATGATTTTCCAATGACCTGGATGAGATTCCAAGTGGCTTTCCCTAGAGCACCGGCTCCTTCGACTGGGGGAAGCTCAAGGCACTGAGATGGACATGCAGATGACATGTTTCAATTCGTCATTTGTCATTTGTAGTGACTGGTCTGGGACGTCGATTCACGGCAGAAAGTGGCTACACATCAGGAAAGCTACAGTTTCCAGCAAAAGGAAGGAAGCTATTTGGCAAAGACTTCACGCTCCTCAGAAAGATGTAACTCACCAAGAATTGTCCTTACTAGCAGGCAGGGCAGGGCATGGAAACAAGCCCTGAGCTAGAAGTCTGAACACGCAGAGGTTGGACCTGCCCCGAAGCTTCTCTGGAAGAGGCGCAAGTCACACTGTCCCCTCCCCTCCTGGAAATACCCTGTGGACCAGCTGAAAGAGGTTCTTTGAAATTTACAGGCCACGGTAAGAGGATGAAAGGCCCATTATGTTTGAGCTGTTATAACCTCCCCTGGTGGCACTTTGGTAGGGACGCCTGAGTAGCCCCATAACAGGGACCCGAATTCCATGGCTATTTGGGGCTGACTCAGGGTTAAGGATTGACTTATGCCCCCAAATGACAGGTTCGGATGAGAAGGTAAAGCTGGGCCTTTTGATCAGAATAAAAATTAATGTATTTGACGATTATTTACATCTTCTGCACATGCCTGAGATGCCGGGCTGTGTTCTGTAGGGAACAGAAAGAGGTCCTGGTGTCCAGGAACTCACACTTGGGAAGGAATGTAAGATACACCTACAAATATCTATAACAAAGCACTGTGACCCGGTTTACTCAGGGCATTGCAGCCAGGGGATAAAAGCAATCACAGGAGGGGGTACCTCTGACTTGTGAGACCTCTGCTCCCTCCCCGGCCCCCGGCAACTTCCTCCCATGTGGCCCTGGAAACCTCCTGGAGGTTCTCCCTGGGTTCAGGAAACTCAGCCTGGTCTCCTCCTGGAAACCCACCACTGTCCTCCTCTCCCGATGGGGTCCCAGGGGATGTCTCCACTGTAGCTCTGCTACCAGTGCCCACGAAGACACCTCCATAGAGAACACCGCCCCCTTCTGGTAGTCAGATCCTCATTTCCTGTGGACCAGCTCGCTGCATTGGGACCATCCATCTGTATTCCCTGTTCATTCCACTGGCCTCTTTGATTAGTCCGTGTGTGGGCTTGGGGATTCTCCCCAAGCCTGTCACATCCTTGCAGGTGATGAGGTGTGAGAAGGCGGTTCTCTCAGGGTTACCAAGCTACGATGATGGTAGGCAGAGCCAACTACAGCCAGGTCTCCGGCTGCGTAAGAGTGAACCCCCTGCAGATAAAGTGAACGAGCTCAGTGCAGAGAAGGAGAAAGGGGGTGAAGCCACACTGCACACCCACCTGCACACTGGGATCCAGGTTCCCAGATGCCAGCTCCACTCTGGCCTTCCCAGATGTGTGAGCCAATAAATCCTCCTTTTTGACTCAGGTTGATTCAAGTTCACGTTCTTCCATTTGCCAACGTGGTCCCTGCTGCCATCAGATGGCCTGGACGTCCCCCGTGGAGCTGCCAACACCAACGCCCAGGCCTCTGAGGTCTTACCCAGTCCCTGGGGCTGGTCTTTACCCCCAAGGTCAACTCCAATGCAGCTTTTGTATGGATTCTGATGCCCAGGTGTCTGGTGTCTTCAGGCCCACTGTCACTGACCTCCCGGTGGCCTCAGCTCTCTTCCCTCAGGATGAGTTCTTGTCAAGAGATGCCTGGTCTCCCAGGTAAAGAGATCCTTGGAGGTTTCATCCCATTTATCCTGCTGACATGTTCAGGCTTGGCTGAGATCCAAAGTGAGGAGGTTTAGACTCAAGTTGGGAATCCTAGTGCAGAAAAAGGATACAAAGGAAGGGCTCTGGCAGCTACAGGAGAACGAAGGATGATTTCTGTGTAGGGGAATCTAGTTCATGCTTCGTGGAGGATATGGCTTTTGCAATAAGTCTGAAGGAAAGAGAGGATCCTATATTTAAGGCATGAGTGACGGAAAGTAGGGGAAGTATTCTAGCCCCTTAGAGAAAGAGTGTGGTGGAAGACACAGAAGTGCTACCTTCAGCTCTGTGAAGACCTGGAATGCCATGGGAAGGGTTTGGGTGTGTTGTGGGGTCAGTGGGGAGCCATCAAAGGCCTTAGCAGAGGGTGAGGTTATCAGAGCTCTGTTTCAGGCAGGCTTGGGGGGTTTCTGGTTGCAACTTGACCTGAATCTGCTTCCAGCTGGACCCCTTTCCTCCCATCACTGGATTGTTCATCCCAAGCCAGCAGCTCAGCCAAATCCAAGTCCAAGGAGCAGCCCAGCAAAGATGGAAGGCTTACACACTGGGACTCAACATTGTCCAGTTTCCTCATGTAGGATAGGGTGGATCTGGAACACAAGCCAGCTGTGGCAGGGTGATGGGAATGAGCAGACACAGAGGACAGGGCCCCAGAGGTGGGCCAAAGAGCTGGCATGATTCTGGAGGTGACCAAGGCAATGTGGCCAGAGTGACTGCTCGTTTGAAAGGAGCCATTGGACAGTGCTCAAAATTCCCTCCACCTTTTCTCCCTCAAGGCATCATTCTAGTGTCTCTTCCCACTTCTGTTCTGTCACTTTTCCCTTTACTGGCTCTTTCCACCTAGCATTTATGTGTATTTAGTTCTTTCTGGTCTAAAGGAAATTCCTCTCCTGACTGCATACTCCTCTCCATCTGCTTCCCCCATGCTCTTTCCCTTTGCTGTCTTAAAAGTCAGCAATGTAAAAAATGTAATTCAGCCAAAGTTGTTCCTAGAGATAAATTCATAGCCTTTAACATGTTCATTGACTTCAAAATGTATCAAAACCTGCACATTCAACTCAAGAAGTGAGAACATAGCAAAAACAGAACAGAAGAGAGGTTAATATAGAAAATGGAAAAGTAGAATTGGTGAATAAATCTAAGTGGTGCTTCTTTGAAAAAAAAACAATAAAATAGAAAAACCATTGTTCATTCTAACAAAGAATAAATGAAGGAAGAATACCTGGTGATTGTTAAGCTTTATTGTCATTCTTAACTATTTTATAAAGTATTACTCAAGTCTTGCATGATACTTCTTAATCAGGAACACAATGCTTATTTTAAAAAAATTCCTTCATGCCTTCCTTCATTCACTTATTATATCCAAGTATAGAGAATGGTGCTTGGCACAAAATTGGAGCTTGGAAGTCAAGATTTCAGGCAAATGAGCACCTCCAACTGTGATAGAGGGGAGTAAGTCTCAAATAAAAACATTTTGCTCAAATGAGATGAGCACAGGTAGGCAGCCTGGCTGTGCAGAGTGACTCCTTCCATGGTATCAGAGACACGGGTATCTATCAACTGCATTGGGACAGGCAGAGGTGCCCAGCACCTGTAGCTTTCCCTAAGGGCCTTGGCTGGGGCTAGAGTCCAAGGGAAAGTCATTTTATCAAGAAGAAGATTAGTGAATATAAAATTTAAATAAACTTTACAAAATTATTTTCTAAAGTGCACAAATTTAAACTTCAGTCAAGAGTATATAAGAATACCGATTTTCACCTTTCACACCACTGGCTATTATTGGTTTTTTAATTGTTTTTCTCAAATATAAGGTAGAAAAATAGTACCTTCCTGATGTTTTAACTTTCATTTTCCTGCTTAGCAGAGTTGAGCATCATTTTCTGTTACCTCTCTGTATAATTTCTGTTAATTATTTGTTCATATTATTTTTAAGTTGAGTTATTTATCTTTATCTAATAGGAGATCTTTACATATTGGACACATTTGCTATTATATATGATGAAATAATCAGTTTGTCATTTGCCTTTGTATGTGTGTGTGTGATACAAGCAGGACTAATTTTCATGAAATCAAATATGTCCATTTTATTATGTGTAGCGTATAAGCTTCCTCCTTGTGTAGATTGGTTTTCCATCCCTGTTCCCATCCCCACCCCATACTTCTCCTTGGTTAGAAAAATAAATCGTCTATAGATTTATAGATGATTTATAGCCCTCTTGTTCAGTGTATTCATGTATCTTTGAATCTTTTACAATAAGAATGCATTCATGTATTACTCATGCATAATTTTAAAAACCAATTTCTTCCCCCTCAACCCCAAATCAAAATCAAAATCTATTTTCAACACACCCAAACCAACTGGGCTGTTAGACACTGATGGATAAAACACATTGGCACCCTAAGGTCAAACATACATTGGCCCCAATAAACACTGGTTGATTATGTAAGTGATTAAGGAGATGAGAATTACACTAGCAGAGGAGATTGAAATATGCCTCTGGACATACAAACACAGCCACAGAAATTTAATACGGGGCCCTTCCAGACACCACTGGCCTCTGCTCTTTGTGATCAAAGTGTCCCTGCGAGGTCCCATGTGCCTCAGAACCAAGGAATGGTGGGTGAGCAGGGGCACCGGGTGAAAACCCCAGAAAAGAGCAACTGTCAAAGAAATTTTATGGTTAATTAGCTCAAGGAAAACCAGGCTGTGTTTTTTCATGGCCCTTTGCCCAAATCTCATGTTCAAAAGTTTAGTGCTTATAAAACTAATGTTTACTTTTTGAAACCATATAGAGCACCAGGTGTAGAATGTATCTATTATTCCCCTCACTTTTTTTATGGTTCGGATATGCTCTTTATTTTCCATAGCATGATGGCAACTCTTTAGAATGATGCTAAAGTCTTCCACTGACTCAATTATGACCAAAAAAAAAATTACCAGTTTTATTTTTCTGAATTTACACGCTAAGCTATTCATCACATAAATATATTTTGGGATATAGCTTAGCCATGAATTTTATTTATATATAAAATGACTTTGGGTCCTGCTTCATGTTTACTGCCTAAGACTGTCTGATATTAATTTTGCCATACTTATCTTTTTTAAAAAAGTTGTTGTTATTGTTGTTTTCGGTCCAGAGTTTATGTTTAACCATTTATTTCTCTTACATGGATTTGTTATAGAAAGCTAGTTAATGAATTTTTAAAAATATAATACAAATCATACTATTCAATAAGAGAACCAAAACACTTTCATTACCGTAATGTTTTGCTAGATCTTTTCTAATCTTGTATATATTTTCTGGTTTTACCCTCTCATTTTTTTCTCTCTTTTCGTATAAACACTGTGTTTTACTTCCTTTCACTTCTTCAGAAATTGGAAGTTTAAAATCTGATTTCAGTTTTAGTAGTATTTATGCTACAGCTTCTCAAAAAGTCTTGAACCTATGTTTATAAATTTTCATGCTGAAAGAAAAACCAAGCATGTTTTACTTTCTTTTGCAAGAGACGAGGATTAGCAATGGATTTATTATTCCAACACCACCCAATGTTCTGTCATTTTATCTGAGCTCGTAAACCACATAACATCATTATTTTTTATTACTAGTTTTCATATTAGTTTCATTTATTATTTGTTATGATTGCAAATTAATGTGCAAATTTAAAAGAATTATTGTGATTATCTGTAGGTGTAACTAGTGTTAATCCTTTTCACCTACCCAATTTCTTTCAACAAAACTTCAGCATTCTTAAATATGGTTCTGTGTCTGAAATCTTAAGAATATTTACGCTATTATTTTAGAAAGAGTTATGATCTTGTTTTACAAGAGAAGTTATGTATTAAAAATGTTTTTCAGCTTCCTGTGTGCAAATATCACTTACAAATCCTCTGGATAAAAAATTATTAAGGGCCACATCTTATTGCTTTTTTTTCAAAGCAAATTAATTTTCTTAGGTTGAACTTCCAAAGAAGTTTGTGATTAATTTGGTTTTCATTTTTTTGAAGGTAACACATTACACATTTGGAACGTTTTTTGGTTTTTTTCTCTTCTGTAAAAATTCTTTTTACAGCATTTGGCTTTTAAAAAATGTAACTCAGGGAATTCCCTGGCGGTCCAGTGGCTCGGACTCAAGATTTTGCTCCACGTGAACAGATACGATTTTTTATAGTGGAATTTGTTCATTGCCTTCGATGTAAGGTTTTGTTTAGCTACTATGCTTTTAATTCGCATGCAGGCCCTATACTTATCTTTTTATCATCATCATTGTGCATGATGAACATAAAAGTCAAATTTTCTTTAAATTTCCTTTGCTTTTTTTTTTTTTTTCGGTACGCGGTCCTCTCACTGTTGCGGCCTCTCCCGTTGCGGAGCACAGACTCCGGATGCGCAGGCTCAGCGGCCATGGCTCACGGGCCCAGCCGCTCCGTGGCATGTGGGATCCTCCCGGACCGGGGCACGGACCCGTGTCCCCTGCATCGGCAGGTGGACTCTCAACCACTGCGCCACCAGGGAAGCCCCCCTTTGCTTTTTAATAAATACAATATGTTTATGTTAAGAGGATGCCCTTTTTTTTTTAAAACTTTGCAGGTGCTACATAATCACCGTGACTCAGCTTTTATCGCAGGCTCCTGATTAAGTCACTCCCACATTCATACCTGCAGGCTTTCTATAGGATGGGGTGACCAGACACTCACGGTCTATTATCACCTCCCCGCTTAGAAGTGATGTAGTAATCACAGAGTTCTCAGTTTTGTGTTTTAAAATTAATCTTTAAAGTGGAGGTTTCCCAGATTGTATTTTCTCCCGCTATTTGTGTCCCTATTTGCGTCTGCACAGGGGAGGAGGGTACTGAGATGCAGATGGGGAAACACAAGTGAACGCAGCTTGTACGACTTCCTACGCGGTTCCAACACGGGAGGCTGGCACACAGTTTAGTTCTTCCTGCTCTTGCCTCCTTTACTCAGAAGGCATTTCTCTTGGCTTTCAGGCACCAGAAACATCTCGTTCTCACCAGCTGCTATTTTGAGGGTTAAAACCCTTTGCCCTTGGGCACTCATCTCAGAGGAACGGAAACGTAACTGCACACCAGGACATCCACATTGTGGAACACTGCTCAGCGGTGAAAGGAATGAACTATTGATATGCTAACAACCCAGATGAATCTCTAGAGAATGAAGCTGAGTATCTTTTTTTAGTGACATAAAATGCTCATTTTGTTTACTTGGCTTCAATGGATATAACCGTCCAATGTGGACAGAGGTGATTAGCTGAGCAACCCTTGGTTTCTGGAAACGTGGGTCCAGAATCAAGACTAAGAGTCTTGTGTCTTAGGGGCAATTCCCTCCGTCCCTCACTTCTCAGGGCACGCTACCTGCAGGGGAGAGTGGGGAGTCTTGGAGAAGCCACCAGCTTGGTGCACGGAGGAAGGGGAGGGCTGCGGGGGACCCTGAGCCCACCTGTCATGAGACGATAGTTCTTGCTCCACTCTTGTCCATTCTAGTTCATTTCCAAAACCTCCCTGTCCAGGATGTTAGTGATAATAAGCACACAAGCTCCCAGAATCATGGCCTCCAAACATTTCTTTTAGTGATCAGATTGAAACACCATCAGCTGGAGAAGTAGGGTCCCCTTGTGTTTCTTTAGCATCTTAAGGCTAAGAGCACCCAGTCAACCAGGTGAGACGCCTTCAAGAGATCACCTACCAGGTGGCCTTGTGAACTCCTGTCCCGTCTTCCTTACCAACTTAAGGAGTAAACGAATGTGAATTTGCTTTAAAGCACTAGAGCATTACGCACATGGGACAGATTTTTATCTTTATTGCAAACCTTGATTCTTCAGCCCTCACCAGCATCAGAAATATGGGAGAGAAAAAATTTAAAGACTGAATTTTAAAATGATAATTAAAATCAGACCTTTGGCTCCCAGACATTAATGGCAATGCATCAGAGGGGTTCATGGAGGACGGGGGACCTTTCATCACTGGGACTTGGTCTGGCAGGGACTCGGATGGCCCCCTCTTTCACTGTGCCAGCCCCTGCTTCCCCAGCCTCTGTCATCTCTCCGTTGACTGCAATCCATCCACAAGCAGGATGACAAAGCAGGAGGGATGTGACATACCTGAAACAGTCTGGGACCTGGTGTTCTGCATCTTCCCAGGGCCTATTTCCACTTCTTTAACTTAAGATTTCCAGCCTGCGTAGATCAGGGTTGATGTGACAAAGAAATGGATGTTTGCAGGGCCGGCCAATACCCTCCCTCTCCCAGTCACCTGGAAGATATTTCTTTAAAGTGTTGGAATCTCCTCCATCAATAGTTTCCTTGGCCGCAACAAAGGGTTATTGACCATGAGCCTCCCGAAGGTCGCTGACCAGGAGCCCAGGGACAGCACCAGCCATGCTGCCCTCAGCAGCCCTGTCCCTGCAGGTGACTTGGGCTCACAGCTACTCACATGCAGATTTCTTCTTGCTGCTGCTTTGGCCTCAGGACTAAGGTGGGGTGAGTGAGGTGCTGAATTAGCGAGGTGCTCAGTCGCAGGGCCCAAGAGTAAGCACCTTCTTAAATGCGTCGTCCCAGGCGCCTCATTCCCCTGAGCCTGGGCCCAGCCTTGTTTGTTAGCACAAGTACGTGTGCCGGACGCAGTGAGCCAAACAAACTGAAACGTCAGAGTTGGGAGCAGAGCAAGGTTTTCGGCCGGGCCATGCAAGGAGAAGGGTTTTCTCATGCCCCCCAAAACCTTGAACTCCCCAAAGGGTTTCAGCAAAGCATTTTTTTTGCGGTAAGCGGGCCTCTCACTGTTGTGGCCTCTCCCGTTGCGGAGCACAGGCTCCAGACGCGCAGGCTCAGCGGCCGTGGCTCACGGGCCCAGCCGCTCCGTGGCACGTGGGATCTTCCCGGACCGGGGCACGAACCCTCATCCCCTGCATCGGAAGGCGGACTCTCAACCACTGCGCCATCAGGGAAGCCCTCAGCAGAGCATTTTTAAAATGCCAGGTGAGGGAGGAGGGTCTCAGGGTGTGGGATCAGCTCGTGCACAGTTCTCTGATTGGCTGATGGTGAGGTAACAGGGCAGTGTCACAGCGTTAACATTATCGTCCTTAGGCTCCAGGAGGCTTGGGGATCTGTGCTCATGGGGTCAGCAAGTAGTTAACGTCTTCCACGGGGGGGCAGGGGGGTGGTTCACGTTTGTAAAACAGTTCAAGAGAGGTGCTCTTATGTAGGTACTTCGAAGAGGAGCTAAAGCAGAGGATATGGGGGAGGGGCCGGTCCCAGGAGGGCCCCATAGGGTCCTGCCCTGCGTCCAGCTGAGCCTTCACTCAACCTGTGCACCTCAACTGAACCCAGGCTCCCCAGCAAAGGACAGACTCCCCATAGAAGACTGTACTTTCCAAAGCTGGCTGCTACCCCATCTCACTCTACTGGGGTCTGCTAGACCCCAGCCCCTCCTCGGTCCCGGGTGGAGACTAATTTCCTTCCCCCTGGAGTCTGGGCTGGTGTGTGATTCACTTACAGACGATAGAATTCAATCAAAGTGATGCATGACTTGGAGGTCAAGCTCCCAAAAAAGGATGCAAGTCCCACCTTGCTTCCCAGGGCCCAGGGGGTGGAGGTCTGACCTTGGCTCCAAGGTCACACAGCTGCCGGGTAGGGAGCAAGCACCTTCTCTGTCACCCTGTGGTAGAAGCAGACAGACTTGAGACACCTCTCATGGGTATTTCCTACTTCCACCTGGAGGCCACTCCCATCGCCAACAGCACCCCCTCCGGCCACATGCTGCTCAAAGTATTTTGTAGAATCAGTAAATGAATTTCACTTCATCATTCACGTTAATCTTTTAAGAAACATATTCCTTTGATAATTTTTCTTTTTCAGAAATGTCCTTCCTATACTACACATAATTTTCCTACGAATAAAGCCTAGAATTATTTGGTCACATTTCCAAAATTCCATTGGGCTACTGACTGGACCATACCTAACATAGCGGAGTATGAGAATAATTAACAGTTTTTATAACTTTGGGTTGGTTTTTTTATCATGTTTTTCTTTTTAATACCCATCAGCAGAGTTTATACGTAGTTTTTTCATATGTCTTGCACATTTCTTATTTATCTTATTCCTAATTATTCTGCTTCTGTTGCTACTGTGACTAGAAATGTTTTCTTAATATTTTCTACCGAGATTCCGAGCTCAGTAATAAGCAATTGAGTTTTGTGTCTATAACTGTTACTTGAAATAAGCACATATAGGGACCGTCATTACAACACATTTTTATCCTTGTCTCTCTCTGCCCTTTAATATCCATTTAGTGGGGGAAGATTTTCCTTTGCCCGTGAATAAAACTTGCGTGTTTCATGCACCCTCTTCTGTGAAGACAGCCCTGTGGCTGCCTTTAGTCACAAAACATAGTATTAATTCAGAATTTAAAGTAATCAGTCACCCGGAAAAGCCAAATCACCTTGATTTAGAGGTAATCTCCCCTCGCGTAACCAGGGTGAGTGCTGGGTGGGTCTCTGCACTGTCGCAGGCTGACTTTGTCCTCGTCCTGGTGGGTATTTAAGGCTGGCTCTCTCCTGAATATCTCTCCTGAGTTTCCTTGACTGGGGCGATGCTCCTCTCTTGTGGGTGGTCACTTGTATCTAGGAAGCAGGTGTCTCCCCAGCTTCCTGCTGTTGGGGTCACTTTACCCCTCTGGGTACCCTATCAGGCAGGGCTTATGCTGGCTCTCACTCACAGTCAAGTGAGGCCACCCCTGGCCCATGGACACACCTGCACATTCTTGGCTTCTACACAATCTGGGATTGAGGTTGACCCCACTGCCGCCTTAGCGCAGAGAGGCAGCCTGCATCTTGCCATCTAGTCCACAGTCCCCTGCACTCCCCAACTATAGTGGTCTGTCTCATAATAAGGTCCATGGCTAGTCTGGCTGAAGCCCCCCACCCCGCCTCAGCTTGAGGTGGGAGCTCAGGCTCTCCCCCACCTCACTCTCTCTTGGCAGGAAGTGAGAAACAAAGCACAGAGTAGGGTTTTCTCCAAAACATCTACACATAGCCTGACCCCCTCCACACTCCCACCACTCCTCAGCTTGGATGTTGGTCCCATAAGTCTTGGAACCCTTTCTCAAACGTTGACTATCATAGATTATTATGTATTTTGATGTAGCACTGAGCTTCGTGATTCAGCATATACTATTTCTTGGGGCCTCAGTCATAATTTCAATTTTCACATCCTTTTATTTGTGTTGGTTTTGTGTCATTTTTATAACCAGTGGTGGTCGTGGGAGTGAGGCGGGCAGCATATCCAACGACCGAGGTACAAGAAACACCAATTTGGCCTTCAGAACTTGGAAGGATCCAAAGAATAGCACCTGAGTGGACATGAGAAAGACACTCGATAACCTCAAGAAAGCCTGCAAAGTGCTGTATGCAGCTGTCATAAGCTCGGTGACATATGGTCACACCTCCAGATTTTGAAATCATAAGGCAAAGGGGATATTGGGCAACTTTTTGGAAAAGACATCAAATCATAAAGAAAATTAATAACCACACATGGATAGAAGAAAGTGTTTGCGAGACATATGGCAGATGAGTTAATAACCCATATAGAATACTTTCTTTAAAGAATAGAAATGAAAATAAACTCAAACGACCCTGAAAACTGGGCAAATTGTATAAACAGAGTTCTCGGCAGGGTGCAATCAGAAAATACTCTAGATATTTCAAACCTAGGGAATGTAAGGTGGTTGCAAAGGTTTTGGGAAGGCTGAGAGAGCAAAGAAGACACGTAGTGGGGGAAGGAAAAGATGAGAAAAAGGAGAGAAGGAGTGAGGACCAGAGCTCAGAGGCTGAAGCCCGCCTGTTGCTCCCACTCCAGGGCTGTTTGAAACACTGACTGGTGGATTCTAGACCCACCAGGGATGCTGCCTGGACCAGAGTTGGAAATGTCCAGTGCCCCGCCTGGACCAGTGGAATCTAGAATCACCCACTTTGCCAACCAGCTTGGCAGCCCAAGCATCCGCCAACTCTGGGTCCATCTCTGCGGCCAGCTGTGGGGAGCGTCCCTCCCCCGACCTCCTGATCTACTGCTGGCGTCTCCCACTGGCTGAACCCAACAGAAAGCTGGTCGGCAAGGAGCTGGAAAGTAGACCTGCCAAAATCCCAGAGCAGATGGGAGAAGGGCAAACAGGCTGAGTGGTTCAGATGAATGACCGGCACAAAGAAGGGCGCAGGGGTTGTATGAAGATGCTCCCTTACCACTAGTTAGCAGTACAGATAAAAACAACACAACAGCCTCCTTCTCAACCATCAGTCTTCAAAAACCAAAAATATTGATAACAGCCAATGCTGACGAGGATGTGAGGAGGAAAAAAAAAAGCCATTTTTACACACTACTTTGTGGAATTGTGTCTTTTTTGTGAAATAAGTGAGTTCAATTGTTTGTCTTTTTCTTTGGATCTCAGGTGCACAGATTTAGACTAGTCATAATCCTTTGTAAGGTATTTTCATCATTGGCTCATGAATGCCCTATTTGTAATTAATTGATTAGGTAGTTATTTTTAATACCTCAATTTATTACTACTGTCATTGTTGTCGTACTGACTGGCTAGGACTCTAGAACAATGTTAAATAGAAGTGGTAATGGGGCAGCCTTGACTCATTTTTAAAAGGAACGCTTTTAACATTCCTCCATCGAGGAAGACATTTGTTCTACATTTTTTATAGATACACTTTGCCATGTCAAGGAAATCCTCTCTGTTCCCCAAATTTGACTTTTTAAAAATTATGATTAGGTATTTCCTTTTATCACATGTTTTTTTCTTTTTTCTGAATTTACTGCAATTATCACATGCTTTTTCTCTTTTGACTTATTAATGCAGTAAATCATATTATCAAACAATCCTTGCACAACTGGCAAAAATGCAAAATGTGTTGCATCATCTTTATATATATTTTTGGGCTACGTTTTCCAACATTTTATATCTACATGCATGAATTACATAGGCCGAAATATTCATTTTCTGTGATGTCATGGCATTGTATCAAGGTTATGACGACTTCATAGAATGACTTGGGAAGTAATCCCTCTTTTTCTCTTGTCTGACCGAGTTTGTTCAAGATTAAAATGATTTGGTCCTTAAAAGTTTGGTAGAATTGGGCTTCCCTGGTGGTGCAGTGGTTAAGAGTCCACCTGCCAATGCAGAGGACACAGATTCGAGCCCTGGTCCGGGAAGATCCCACATGCTGTGGAGCAGCTAAGCCTGTGCGCCACACCTACTGAGCCTGCACTGTAGAGCCCGTGAGCCACAGCTACTGAAGCCCGCGTACCTAGAGCCTGTGCTCCGCGACAAGAGAAGCCACTGTAATGAGAAGCCTGCGCACCACAACGAAGAGTAGCCCCTACTCACCGCAACTAGAGAAAGCCCGTGCACGGCAAGGAAGACCCAACACAGCCAAAAATAAATTAAAAAAAAAAATTTGGTAGAATTAGTCTATGGCCGCGTGAGACTAATGTGTTAAAAATTTAAATATGTAAGGCTTTAATACAGCAATCCCAATGTTAGTCACCTAGTCTATTGATATAAAAAGCACATTATTCAAAGTTTTGTGCATAAGCATACGTATTTCAGCATTTATTTCAAGAGAAAACAAATGGAAACAGCCTATGAGTAGTGAAGGGGTTAAATATAGTATATTCAATCACAGATTATAAGACAACTATTGTAAAAGATTCACTCAGTTCTCTGTTTATATCTGGTAAGATGTCCAAATATATTGTCGAGAAGAACAAGTAATTTGGCTATAAAGGAAAAAGGAAAAGAAAGAAAAGGTGGTTGTCTGACCTACATATGCATCCACGTTTATTTAAGCAAAGAACATTAACATATGCATCATTTTTGCCAAGAATGAGCAGGGTAGAGTAGTTAAGACCATAGGCTCTGGAGCCGAACATTAATGTTGAAATCCCAGCTCTGGCTGTGTGACCTTAGGCAACTTACTAACCTTTCTGTGCCTCGGTTTCTTCTCCTGTGAAACAGGAATAAGGATAGCGCCTAACTCAGAGGGTCTTTCTGTGGAGTAAATGAATTAAGCTATATTCCTGGCACGTAGTAAGCACTCCATGAGTGATGGTACTTATTATTATTGAAATATATTTAATATATTTAAAGTAATATCATTCCAGTTTTTATTATTTATTATTCAAGTATTTATTATTATTTAAGTATTATTATTTTAAAAGGTGGATAGGAGGGGGTAGCGGGCGATTGGCTGTTTCTTAAATACCTTACCATAGTTTTTGAATAATTGCAATGAATATGATTTACTTATATAAGTGAAAAAATAAAATGAAATGGAAAGCAAAGGGGCCACCAACTGTATCAAGGATGAAAGGTTGAGCTTTCCGGGAACAGCTGCGTCTCCAGGCAGACAGATAAATCTATGGTAGCTTTGATGCTTCTCAAAACAGAGCATTAAAATGAGTCACAGCCTCTCCCCAGCCTTTTATCATCCCTAAACTGGAATCGCTATCATTCCTACCAAGAATTATCCGTGAAAACAGGCTCACTTCCTGGCATAGGAATTAGGAGCCCCAATAAATGAGCATTTTCATTTCCCAAAAGCATGGCTCTGGAATGTGAAGCCTGAGCCACCGTTCCTGAGGCCAGGGTGACCTGCGCTCTTGGGGACACAGCAATTGAAATCAGACCACGCTGGCCTTACTACACCTGCGTTATTGAAAACAGCAGTTCACTGCACCTGACAAACCTGAGTGTGGAGAATTGCTCCTTCCTCACAGGGGCTGCTGTGAAGGCTTCATGAGATGATACACGCACAGGTCTTAGCAGAATGCCTGGCACAGGGGACTCACTCAAATGTGATAAAGAGACGATGGTGGCTGATTCTTAGGATGAAATGGCAAGGCAAAAAGTGGTAGATTTGGCTAATAATAATTTAAAACTTTCATAGTTCAAAAACGTTTTACTTAAGAGGAAAAGACAAATAACAGAAAACAATGACTCACTGAGACACTTGTACAGGTCAATCCCGATGGAAAATATGCAAAAGTAATAAATACTAAGAGGAGAAAATACAATTGGCTGAAAAAAGCAATAGAGAAAGGGCCTCATCACCACTCTCCAAACATCCTAATTGGGAGAATTCTCCCCAGATTTACTGATCTTGCTGCAGCGCCTTCCTTAACACTCTTTCAAAAGAAGGGAGTCTTTCAGGAAAGTAAGTAGGGATGCTCACTGAGCCACCTCCATTTTCCTTCCGGGAGCGAGATGCCTGCAGGGGTCCTCTTCTGCTCGTCTAAGCTGAGACTTACCTGGCTGTGCCCACACCAGGGAAGGTCTGTCCTTGCCATCTGTTTATCTGTCCAGCCTGCACTGCCCCAGATGCAGAGAAAGGATGCTGCTGAATTCTTACATCAGTTCATAGGCCATTTGGCTATCATGTAAAGCTGCCTTCTCTGCGTTCATCTTTATTAGGAGGTAATGTTTTAGCCCCTCTGTCCCTCTTTGGTCTCACTTCTAAAATCACTTGGACCCAGGGCAGGGGAAGGTGCTGTTCATTGGTCCCCTTCAGAGATTTTGGCCATCCATGCAGCTAAAGATGCTAACTTGACTGATAATCAAACAAATGCACATTGAAACAGAAGTGAAAGGCCAGGCTCACCTGGCCACCTGGTCCAGGGGGGAGCAGGAAAAGTGGGTGAGCTCACACCTGCAGAAGTGAGGGGGCAGCTGGGCACGGCTGCCAGGAGCTTTAAAGCTGTTGGGATCCTTTGACTGGTGGCTTCACTTACCCCAGGGACAAAAATTCACCGACAACCTATTCTTTATGGCATTGTCCCAGAAAGTAAACTTCAAAGCAATTGGAATATCCAGCAAGGGAGAACGGCTATGTAAGTTATGGATCAGCCGCAGGATGGAATGTGATAAGGCCAATAAAACGAGTGTTTGGAAACCATCTCATAACAAGCCTGCGGTGTGAGGTTAAGCAACAAAATAGAATATAATATGAGTAAAGGGTCAATCCAATTATATACGTAAGATTTGGAAGGAGATGGTACAAACTACCAGGAGATTTATATCTTGGGGGTTGGATTGCAGGTGATGTCTATTTTTGCTTCTGTGTTTTTCTACATTCTCCACATTCTCCAAGAACATACTCTTTTAATAAAAAGAAAAATCGTAAACCAGTCTAAAATGAATCTTGTATGAAATATAGGATAATAAAGGGCTGAAAAAACACAGAAGACAGAGCAGCTGGCCTGGGTTGGTGGCTGGGGCCTGCCGGAGAGAAAGACGTGTGAACACAAAAGGTTCACCTGTCAGAAAAAGAGGCAAGTTTTCCAAAGGGGTACTGGCTTGTAGAAAACACAGAGATGCCCACGGAGCAGCTGTGTGAGAGGAGTTGATCTCTTGCCCCTTTGGGGGCAGAATGGTGCCCAGAGGTTCAGACACACACTGCTCTGTCTCCACGGTCAGGGTCCTCCTGTTAGAAGGTCTTCTTTCACCTTTGGCCCACTTCTCACCCACCTGGCCTGGGTCAGGTGCACCCTCACCTGCTCCCTGCATCCAGCTCAGGGCTGCAGAGGCCCAGAACGGAAGTTTCCTGTCTGGCCAGAAGGGGGCGCTGTGGTGCAGGACGGGCACCTGAAACCAGAGACTTCGGTTCAAGTTCTCAGTCTGTCCTTTCTTGTAACTTGCGAAATACACCTGGGACACGTCGGAAGATGAGCCCCTCATCTCAGGGATTAAATAAAGCAATTAGACACAAATGTTTGTAGCCTGAAAAAGATCTGCGAATATGAGGGTCACTAATTCTTCAGTGCTTTCTTTCCACGTTAAACCCCTTGTAGGTGCTCTTGCTTCCCCCCACTTTCACCTCCCAATGATGTGTTGGCGTCGGCCTGCTTGTGTGCACTGTGACCCTTGCCCGAGTGTTTCTCTTGCCCTTTGGGCTCCAGGACCTGTTATTGCAAAGGGCTGCTGGGCTCCGCTCCGGATTCGGTTTGACCACCGGGCTGTGACCCTGGATCACCGGCCGCGCGCTCATGGTCTCAGTGATTAGCATCTTGAACCACAGCCCCCATCAGGACTAAATGCCAAAGGAACCCTCCTTTCTGGGGAAAGGCCTTGCTGTCTGCTGTCTGCGCTCCATCTGCTTTCATTCTCACTACAGACCCAGACAAGAGATGGGACCTCCTGTCACTACCGACCTTTACCCTGACTCTGGCTGAGAGCCTCTCTGTACAGTTGTGTGGTCTGTGCACCGCACACCCCTAGGCAGTGCTGTCTGTACTGTAGTCTGCAAAGAACAAGGCAAGGCCTGAACAGTTACGAACAGCAGCCCTGCTCGGTTGCGGCGATCGAACTGTGATCCAAGCATGCTGGCCCTGGCTGGTTCACGAAACGTCCTGCCTCTTCTAGCTGCAAGACGGGGAAGGCCTCGGAATCTTTCTCAATCTCAGTTTCCTCAGCTGTAAAGTGAGGAGCTGGATTGGTTGATTTCTAAGCTCAGTTATCTAGACAGGCCAAACTGTGCGACTTAACCTGGCTTTAGAATCTTTCAAATCTCCCTTAGTCTGCCTTCACCCATGGAATCTGGCCAGTGTCCTTGATGTCACCAGATGGGTGTCTGTGCTCAGTCTGGAGATCCAGCATCCCGGCTCTGTCCTTGTCCACATGCAGTCTTAAACCTGCTGTTGCCCTTGGGCCTGCCCCAGCATCTCCCTTTCGCCCTCACAGGAAGCCCCAGTAACAGGCATTTACATCCTGCTGGGCTCGTGCCTTCATGCTGCGCCCGCCAGAGGCGAGCACAGCCGATTCCCAGGCAGGGAGGATCAGGGAGGGTTGGGGATGTTTGGGACAGTTTGAGGGAGCCCAACTGGGCTGAGCCAGAGACCTCATGGAGAGGACTAGTGGATATTACAGCTAGAAATCTGTGTTGGGACTAAGGAGTAGCTATGTTTGCTCTTGTCAAGGTAATTTCCGGGTTTGTAGGTCAGGAGGCAAAGATCTTTGGGGCAGGTGGCCTCTTAGTAACTTGCAATCACACATGGGACCTGCCTCTCCAAACCCACCCACATGCTGACTACATAAGGTCAGCTCTGAAGCCAGGCACACTGCCATCCATCGAGCAGATATTATGCCCCAGATGCCTCAGGGGGAAGTGGAGTCAGAGTGAGGACGCCCTCCCAAAGTCATGCAGCAGTGGCTGGGGCACTAAGCCCAACTGCTCCCAGTTACAAACGCCTGGGCTCCTAGGTGCCCGTGGCTGCGCTGTGGGGTCCTTTAGGTGGGGCTGCCCTCAGTGCCTTGCACGTAGACCTGGAGGGGGGCCCGCAGAGGAAGCAGCCGGGAGGCTGGGCGGCTGCGCATGACCAGCTCAGGGAGGTCCACGTGCGCCATATTTCATATTTATCCTGAGGTGCTCTGGAGTCCCAGGGTCTTGAAGTGATGCTTTAGACATCGCTCCGGCTGACCACAGAGAGTGAGTTGGACAAAGAGCAAATGGGGACTGAGAGAGAACAGTCTGGGAGGCTGTGCAGTGGTTCCAAAGATGGGTGGGTGGCTGCAACAGAGATAAAAGACACGTGCATGGGGCAAGGGGAAACATGATCCGTCCAGCCAGCACGTGCACAGCGCCTCCCTTGGGTCAGCTGCATGGGGATGGAAAAAGTCTGGGGCTACAGGAGCCTTGGGACGGGAGATGCCCTGAGAGTCAAGAAGAGGAGAGCGAGGGAGAAGAAAAGCCTTAGATGAGGCTTCTCTCTGTCTCCCCCGCCCCCCAGCTCACAGCAAACATACATGGAGCTGTTTCCACCATCCATTCAGCCAGGGCTATGCCTCTGCAGGTGTCGACCACAATCAGGGGACCATGTTGATTGACCCAGAACTCTCTCCACGCAGTCTGGACTGAACTAACTCGAGATAAGCAAAATGTACCACACCAGTGCACAGAGCGCTCAGAAATGATTCATTTTTTGCTCCCTTGAAATGGTGGCAAATCTTCTACAGAACAAACCACATCCGGAGGGGAAGTGATGAAGCTCAGAGGAGCAGTGAGAATAACCACGGTGACAATCTCACAATTTGGGGGCTTAAATAAGGGGTGTGTTTACTCTGGAATTGCCACTGAAAAAAAAAAGCTGCAAAGACAACAGCCAAGCAACAGTATTCTCTTCTGGGCTCATCTACAAAGAAAGTACAGATAACGCACGTTTCCCAGGGGCTGTCCATAAATCCAAGATTTCTTCTTGCCATTACCATGGAAAAGATCCTCAACGAGGAAGGTGAACCATCCAGGGGTGGTTTTTTTTAGCTTTCTATTTTGAGATGATGATAGATTCACCTGCAGTTGTAAGAAATAATAGAGAGACCCCATAAACTCTTTACCTAGTTTCTCCCCATGGAAACATTCTGCATAACTATAGTAGAACCAGGAAACACAACCAGGAAACTGACACTAACACCAATGATTTCATTTTGGAGAACTCTCAAAGTGACATATTGTCACTTTTGAAAATATGAAAGGTAAAACTTCTGTATTTAAAAAAAAAACAACTAAAATTAAATTACAAGACGACCAGGCAAGGAGAAAATGCTTTTCTATTAATCCTAGCAAGTAGTTTATGTCCATAGAATGGGTCTGCTCCCTTTTAGAAGAAAAACATTTAAGTGGCCCTTGAAAATATTGTGATGGTCTACAGAATTATAACTAAAATTACTATAATACAGTACTATCTCAGGAAATTTATAAGACAACATAGGATGAATTTACTTATTGAGATAGATTGTTTTGAAGTATTATTGTTTGATTTCAGCCCTTCTTAAGTTCTCTAACATTATTTCTTACATCTAAGAACTCACCACTTCCCTCTAGTATTACATTCTAAATACCTTGTGTCCTTTCACTGATTCATTTATTCATGTTCAACAAATATCTCTTGATTGTCTGCTACCGGCCAATTATTTTTCTAGGGGTTAGAAAACCAGGGGTGACCAAAAAAGCTCTTTGGGGAGCTGTCATTCCAATCAATCCCCCCATTTCATCTGAACTATAATGGCCATTGTTTAGGATTCCATCATCTTCCAGAAGGACCACTGTAGAAGCCTCTGAATCCGTCAGACTCTGTACAGTCTCTCCCCTCCCCCAGGTTATTCTCGGCACTGCTGATCGTTCCCGCAGACGCATCCGATTACGTGACATTCATGCTCGAAATCCATCCAGTGGTCCCTTCACTCCTGTCTCCCTCTGAACAGGACAAGTTCCAAATGCCCTGCAGCCCTTAATGGTCCAGCCTCTGTCTTCCCATCCGTATCATCATCATTCATCCACCACCTTTCCCGCCCACACAGCTGTCTCAAGCCACTCTGCTTTGCTGGTGGCCATTCTTGGACTGGGGTCCGCCCCTTGCTTTTCTGCCTGAAAGAGTCTTGGTCATTATTAACCTTTCAGTCTAAACGTGACCTTCTCTGCTGAATGAGGTAAATTCCATTTAGTGGGAGATCTCATTTACTTGCAGATCACCAAGTACTACCTATTGTTTGGGTGGGTGTGCTGCCGCTGGATTTCTTATGAGCAAAGGAGATATGTTTTTTCCACATTGTTTGTATCTTCACACCCTTGGTCTTTCTTGCTGCAGTGTGGCATCCGTGATTCCCTTGGGAATACCCTTAGCATTTCTGTTTGTTTGTTTTATTAATCCTTTTTTTCCTGAAAATAAAAATCGTTTGAAAATTAAAAGAGTAGAAAGGAAAGAACACCAAATATTGAGAGTGTAACATTTCAAACTTAGGGTATATTTTCTTCCTTTTCCCTAGTATTTTAATTTACTTTACATTGATTATATAGATACAATTTAAACCCTTGTTTTTTTCCACTTAAAGTATATTTTAAAAATTTAAGCTTTTGACACAAACTGATAAATTGATTTTCAAAACGATTGTAAAAATTTATTCTCCCATCATTAGATATGAAAATGTGCAGCTTACCTACCACCCCTACACAAATGCTAGTGAAAGCAAAAACTGGTCCTTTTCTTCACCTTTGCTTTTCTTTATTCTTAAGATTGACTATATTTTCATTTGTTTATAAGGTCCTCGCATTTCATCTTTCTGAATTTTCTGAGCTTTTTCTTTGCCTGTTTAGTTAATGGAATATTTCACTTTTCTCATTGGTTCATTTGAACTATTTATTGACATTTAAATTCTTTCTCAGTCTTGTTCATCGAAAAAAGATTTTTTCAGCCTGTAATTCGGCTTTCATGTATTTTGTGATACTTGACATATAATTTTTATGTGAATTCAAATCTACTGTTTCCTTCTTAATGCCTTCCGTTGGTTTTAAATGTAGAAAGTCCTTTCTCTATCTAGAAACCAAGGAGTTTTTTCCTCTCTTTTCCCTGTTTTTTAAAAATGTCTGAGCTCTGATCTATCAGTTGACTTTGGTGTGTGATAAAGTTAGAAGCAGATGTTTTCCCCAAATATCTTGCCAATTATTGTGTCATCCTTGACTGAGAAATCTTTCATTTTCTGTTCATGAGTGATGCCTCATTTAACATGTGTTAAATATGGATCAATCTCTGACTGTTCTCTGTTCATTGATGTACTACTGCTTCTTGTACCCATGATGCTCTGAAGCACTTGGTTTAGATTTACACACCACACAAATCTGGTAGAGCAAGTTCTCCCCCATTTCTCTTTTTGTGGAAGATTTTCTTAGGTATTTCCACCTATTTACTCTTCCAGTTTCATTTGGGAAGGTTATTTGTTTTAAAACATAGCATTTTCCATTCCAACACAGAGCTGCTCTGTCTAAAAACAAAATTATTTTTCAGCTTAATTTTTAGTTTTATTTATTTGTCTCCTCATATTTATTATTAAAGGTATTCTTAGCTATTCTATTCGTGGGTGCTATTATAAATGGGATTTTTAAAAATTGTATTTTTAACTGGTTAGTTGTTTCTAAACAGAAGAGTGACTTTGGTGTACTTATAGTGAGCTTGGTTATTTTATTAACTTCTCTTATTACTTCTTCAACTATTAGGTGGGTCTCTTGAGATACTAGGTATACTGCTAGAAGAAACTGAGGCTGGAGGGTTGGTGTACCCCCAGTGCTGGCCACACAGCATTCCATCTACATGAAGTTCAAATGCATGCAAAGCCAGTGGATAGTGACAGAGGTCAGGACGGAGGCTGACTCTGGGAAGAAGGGAAGGGGCTGGTGGGGAGGAGGCATCAGTGAGGTCTCTGCAATTCTGGTGTTGTTCTAGGTCACATGGGGGTGCTCATTGTGTAAAAGTTCATTGAACTGTCCACTTGCGGACTTTTATATATGGATGTCTGTAGTGGGGTGAATGGTGTCCCCCTAAAAAATTTGTCTGATTCCTAACCTCAGATAGCTGTGAATGTGACCTTATTTAGAAAATGGGTCTTTGCTGATGTAGTTAAGCTAAAGATCTTGAGGTGAGATCATTCTGGATTAGGGTGGGCTCCAAATCCAGTAATAAGTGCCCTTATAAAAAGAGGAAAAATGCAGACACACAGAAGACAGGGTAATGTGAAGATGCAGAGGTTGAAGTGATGTGTCCACAAGCCAAGGAACTCCAGGAATTGACAACAAACACCCAGAGCCGGAAAGAGGCAAGGAGGTACAGGGAGCAAAATGTGCCACCCCAAAAAGTGTCTCTTTGGCAAGGGGATTATTTTAGGCTGATTATTTTTAAGAAACAGAAGACTCGAGAAGTCTTTCTTTTTTACCTTCCCCTTGGCTGCCTAAAAATAGATAAAGGGCCTGTTCCCAGAAGACAACTATCACCAGAGATGCCTGCAAAGAATGTAGGCCAGGTGAGGTGGGAACCCCGGCAGGGCCTGGAGATCAGAGTCAACTCTGTGTCCATTGTCCCTGCAGGCCCAGCAAACATTTATTTACCAAACATTTACTTTTCCATCTCCACATAGATTGCTTTCCTCTCCTTTGAAGTCCCAAACCACTACCCTCACCTCCTCGTTTGTCTTTAGCTGAAGATGGCGTTTAAGGTGAGGGCTTCGACCCAGTTTTCCTGGGTCTCTCCCATGTATACATGTTATTAAACTTTTGTTTGCTTTTCTCCTGTTAATCTGTCTCGTGTCAATTTAATTCTTAAACCAGCCAGAAGAACCTAGAAGGGTAGAGGAAAATGTCTTCCTCCCCAGCAGAAGGATCCTCCCTTAGAGCTTTTGGAGGGAGCACGGCCCTGCCGACACCTTGGTTTCAGACTTCCAGCCACCAGAGCTGTGAGAGAACACACAGCTGGTTGTAGCAAAGAACAGCAGCCCTAGGAAAGTAACACAATGCCATACTTCAATATAAATTTTACTTAAAGAAAAACAGACAAACAAAAAGTCAACCAAAACTTGTGTTGACAGGGGTGTGGGATCTTCTGCAGGGTGACTCTGGGAACTCTTTTGGAAAGCTACGACGTTACTGATCTAAATCATTAAACACATGTTTTTGTTTTACTCCATTCATAGAACTATGACCTAAGGAGTAATTACAGGTATCCACGAGGATTTTCACTCCAACATCGATTATTCCCAGGCTTTAGGGCTCTCCTCTCCAACACCATTTTCACTTGTCAACAATTAAAATAAAATAATAAAACTCATTGCTGGTGAAGATATGGTAGCTTAGGCAATTTCTCTCGCCTGTGGGAGAACAAATATCATTGCAGGTGCGGCGGGCTACTTTAGTGAGATAGTAATGTGGACTCTTCCCTTCTAAATTTTTCCTTTCTCCTTCAAAGAAATTAGCCAGGCTGTAAGAGTGTCCTACTGCTACATAACAAATACCCCCAACTTAGTAGCTTGAGGCAAAACCCATTCATAGCTCACGGTTCTGTAGGTCAGAAATCCAGGCAGGGCTTAGCTGGCTTCTCTGCTCAGGGTCTCACAAGACTGAAATCAGGGTGGCCACCAGCTTACTTTCATTTCTGGTGGCTCTGGGGGAAAACCCACTTGAAAACTCATTCTGGTTGGTGGCAGAGTTCAGTTTCTTGGGGTTGTAGGATTGAGGTCCCTGTTTCTTGAGGACCAACAGCCAGAGACTACTCTCAGCCCCTAGAGGCCCCCCACATTCCTCCTTATGGTTCCCTTTTTGCTTCTGTCCCCACCTTGCACCCACGCCCTTGGGCATTTGTGTTCTTCTGCAGGGACATACATAGACATTCACCCAGTTACACACACACACACACACACACACACATACACACAAAGTCAGACAGACACACAAACACATAGACACTTCCATAAACATACCCATACATAGGCACACACATTCATATAATGGTAAACTCTCTCAAACACAGACACACACACACATAAACACACACAGTGATCAAATGCACACATATGCACACAACTTTTTGGCAAAAATTCCACCCAGAGTCTGAAAAGCTTCTTTGGAGTCGTTTTCCCTCAACAAACATCTACTGGGCACCTATGTACAGTCAATTGTTGTGTTAAACCCTAGGGGGTGGACTGCTGGAATACTGAGGCCTGGCTCATGGACACTGTGCTCAAGGACCCAGAGCAGAGGCGAGATAAATAAGCAATCAGAAGGTTGTAGCTCTGCATGATAATAGCTGTCACAGAGGTGAGCAGAGGGATGGATATCTACCCCAGCCTGTGATGGTAGCCTTCCTGGAGGAGAAGACCAAGTCTGATTCTTTAAGCAGAGCGGAAACAGTATGACGTGAAGCTGCAGCATCCCATTCACCTGGGCTGCCCTGTCTCTGCTGACTCACCTTTACATTTCTGCCTCTTGGTATTTGCTCCTGGCATCTTCAGAATCATGGGGAGCCCCTCCCATCCCCAACGCCACACAGGCAGATCGACAGTGACATAGGCATTAACCAGCACAGGACCTGACATGTTTTGTTTTGGGGTTCCGCACACTCAGAGCCAGAAATAATGAACTGGGGATACCTGCTAAAAGGGACCAGCATGAGAATTTAAACCTAGGAAGGCAAGAGCTAGAGAGGACTGAGAAAGAGTAGGCGTGCTGCGACACATAAAAGGATTTGGGTCTTGATCATCTTGTCCCTCTGCTCAGTAGGACAATTCAGCCAGTCTTTCCAGCCCGCTCTCATCAAATGTAAAATCAAACAATCACAACAATAAAAACCCTCCAGATGTCATTGCATAAATCTGCTCTCCACCCTCCCCTCTCCTGACTCTGACCCCAGTACTCATAGATGTCTTGATGAATTAAGGTCTCCTTTTCTTCACTGGCCTCATATACCACCAGAGCAGTCACACGTAGGCTAGCAGTGACTTGGAAACTTCTGGATCAGTGGTTGAACATGATCAACCACTGTATGCATGATCAAACTTGAACATGCATTAGAATCACCTGGAGGGCTTGTGAAGACACAAGGGCTGTGCCCCATTTACAGAGTTTCTGACTCAGTACGTGTGGGGTGGAACCCAAGTGAGGGGGTGATGCTGATGCTCTGAGGACCACACGTTGAGAACTGTTGTAGCTACTCCTGAGGGCACAGATGATCCACCATACACAACCTCCCTGATGTCCCACATAGTTAGAACAGGCGTATGGCTGGCAAAGCGAGAGGGACCAACAGAATCCCTAAATGCATTAACATGATTCACTCCTCTCTATGATGTCACTTTCACAATCAGTAGCTTTGGGAAGTTTTTTTTATTAACCACTAGAGGCGTCAGAGGACAGGAATAAGAATTCTAAACTAGATATCAGAGACCTGGTTTTAATCTGGGCTCTGCTACTTGCTTGTTGGTTGGGGTGATTTGTTACATGGCAATAGCTGACTGATACAAGTGGCTGCTATGTCAGGTCTGAGAACTTTAAGATGAATTTAGAAAAATATCTACCTGCAAGGAATTTACAATCTAGTGGAAGAGGCAGTTACAATAAGGTGAGCTAAGTAATATGAAAGGAAGTAAAGAGGTATTGTGAGCTCAGAGGCACAGGGACCTCAATCTGCCTCAGAGGTTTTGGGGAGAAAACCTTCTCAGAAGTAACACTTAAGCCAAACAGTGGGAGGGCAGGCAGCTCAGCAGTCCTGAGCACACCCTGCACTGAACACAAGGCAGGTACTTGCAGGTAGAATGGCAAATGGATGAGATCAAACCCAAGGACTGACTCACATATGGATGAGTTGACTTCCTAGGCTCCAGGGTCACAGAATGCCATCTTAACTCCAATCGTCAACTTACAAATGGACGTCGTGGTCGTGATTCCTCTCAAGGTGCAGTTGAATCGGTCCACATCCACTGCTCCCCTGCGTGTGATGCTTGCTCATAGAGAACCCAAACTTTGACCCTGTACGGTATCTCCTTGTCCAAATACCAGGGACTCACACCACTAGATGCGCTGGATGCTGTAAGAATAAAACAGATTTTCTCCAGAGAAAATACTTAACGTTTGATCAGTTTTTCCAGTAGTCCTTAAAAAAGTCCTCTGTATGTGTTAATTGTACGTCATTCAATCTTTGTTTGCCTCTAATCGTATTTGACACAAGACTAGTGACAGAAGTGCTAATGGGGAAAGCAAAACAAAGTAGAAGAGCCTGCAATTGTCTAAGTAATTGACATCTTTCTGCAATTTTATTTGAGCCCTCAAAATAGAGGCTTTTAGGCAAAAGCACCAGAATCAAGCCACTGCTGCCATCTTGGGAAGCAGCCAACTGTGTCATGGACAAGCTTACTGTTCCAACACCTTCCTGGGTTGAGTTACAGCTTCTGCGGGGAAGGGCTGGGTGAAGGGTGTGGGGCAGGGTGGTTTGTGCAGATAAACCAGGACTGTGGGTGGAACCATGCGGTGGGCGACCAAGTGGCAATCACTGTGCTGGCCTGTCCTCACCCCCTGGTACGTCTGCAAGTTCAGCTCCCAATCTGAAGGGCACGTTGACAGATCTCCCCCAGAAAGCTGAGGCTGTTTTTCAAGACTTTCCAGGAGGAGAAAGGGCATATTGCTTAATTCTATACGTCATTGATTTGAACCCTGTAACTTTTAAGACATTTCTCAGGGTGTTACCACTGGTCACAAAAATATAAGTGACTCAGGGAGTAACTGTTTTCCCTTTTTTTGAAAGTGGAGAAACCACAGCACAGACGACCAGCAAGGCACCTCCCCCTGGGGCTATGTGGAACCATCTACATCAACCTCCAAGTGTCTGAGGCAGCTCAAGCTTGCTCAGTGTCCTGAGGCAGAAATGGGAGTCTCTACCACAAACCCTGATGCAGTCAAAACCCCCGTGGAAGCAAGAGAGCTTCGAGGCGGAAGGGCCGTGGTCTCATCGGAGAGCCGGTTTCACAGAAGCCATGGGGTTTGTGGCATCACAGAGAAGGAGGGTGTGTTGTCCGCTAAAAAGTGAAACAGCGGGTGACGTGGCTTCTACAAGTGTGCCGTCTTTCCCTTCACTGGTTCACAAATTCCATTGTGAATAACTAGAATAAAGTCATGTCTTTCCTAGGGAGTCTCCAAATGCCAGGGATCATGTGGCAGCTTCTATATTTTGCAGAGGAAATGGAATGTGGTTGGATTCTGGATATACATTAAAGACAAAGCAGACATCGTTTGCATACAGTTTAGATGCAGGGATGAAAGAGGAAGGGCAGGCAAGGATGATGCCAAGGGCTTGACCAGAGCAACTTCTTGTCTCCAGGTACGTGTTTGCCTCCACTGCTTCCAGCTTCCTGCACAGCTAGTAGCTTTTTACCCTGGAGCCTCCTGTCTATAGGGGTTTGCCCTCCTCTGTCGCCATCCTCTCTTTCTTCCTCCAAAAGCAAGGGAAAAGGTCCTTGCAACCCACGACATGAATGCTTTCACATCACGAGCTGGTCCACACGCTCACACACACACGCCTGAAACCGAAGTGTCACAGGACAGTACTGCCCTCACTACCTGTGAAGCCCCTGAGCATTTTCTATTCTCTTCTCTTCCACTTAGTTTCATTTTTTAAATTGTGCTGCTCAAAACCCACCAAATAGATCCTCTACCCTCTAATGGATCATGACCCACAGTTCTGAAAATCACTCTTTCAGACAACAGTGGAAAAGAATCATTTTCCTACCTGAAACCAAGGAAATGGTACTCCGCTTCCCACCCCAGACCCCTTGCCTGTCCTCGGATGCTTGGATGGAGGCGACGGGACCAGCAGCAGATGGGTTCCTTTAGGAGACGCCCATGTCCCGACGTTGCTGAGTTTGCCCAGAGTCATGCAAGAGGAACCCCCAGGCCACCTCCTGGACTGTTCCCCTGCTGAGCAACCAGCACCGGCCCTTGGCCTCAGGGGCCACCCCCACCCCTCTGCAGTGGCCACCCACTCAGATGGGGCCACACCGAACACTCTTTGGCGTTAGTCCTCTGGGTGACAAGTAAGACACCTTGTTACCTGAGTCTCATCTTGGGGTGGCCAGATGACCAGCCCAGATGTCGGTTTTCTTACCTTTTTTGAAGAGGTCACCTCCATGGAGACACAGACAGAGGGCAACACAAATAGCCAACAGAGAAAAAGGTTTCAAAATATTACAAAGGTTTCAACGGTTAAAGTTCATGTTTTCTTGGGCTCAAGTCCATTGTGAAGTGGCAGCTTTAAGCTGCCGCCCTCCAACTGTCCATCCTGTTCGTGGGGGTCCAGCAAGACCTGGTTCTAACCCCTGTTCATCAGTACTTCCTGCCAACATCTTTGAGGACCTCTGTTTAGGCTGTTTTTGTACGTCGAACCTAGAATATGTTATAATCATTGATCTGTGTTCATTACCTGAAATCCAGCCTTTTTAATGGGCTCTTCTATTAGTTCTAATAGTTTAAAAGATGTTGAGTTTTCTAAGTACACGATCATATCACAAAGATAATTTTGTCTTCTGTGCTTTTGTTAATAAAATCTATGCCTTGTATTGTCGCTAGAACTTCTCGAGCAGTGTTGGGTAGTGGAATGTGGCAGGATTCTGTTTCAGGTTTTATTGGAAGTGCTTTTAGCTCTTCATCCTTAAAGAACGATATTCTCTATTTGGTAGAAGATGTAGTCTTCTAATACTCAGTTACTTGAGAGGTGTTTTTTTCCCCAGTAAGAATGATTGCTGAACTTTATTAAATGCCTCTCCAGCATCTGCCGATAATTTTCTCCTTTTATCTTTTAATTTGAAGTACGTGTTAATAGATTTCCTACCATTATATTACCTCTGACTCCCTGGAATAAGCCTGCATTGATGTATTGAACTATTATATATATCTATGAATTTTTTGCAAGTACTTTAAGATATTTGCAACTCAATAAAATGCTATCTTTGACAAAAGTACTAATATTAGAAAATCTGTTATTTACATAAAAAGAATAGTGTCATCTTCTCTCTTGTCTTGAAAAGTATATGAAGTATAGGGAGACTCCCTTCCTTGAAAATTTAAATGAATTCCCCAGTGAATTTGGGAAGGAGGCAGTACTTTAGAACTTTTTTCTATTGTTCGATTTTGTTTAAAATTTTTTTCACCGTTATATCTATTTACGTTTCTCCTTGGATTAACACTTTTCATTTAGTACATTAAATTTTCATTTAATAAATTTCATTTATATATTGGCATATGATTGAGCCCAGTCTTCTCATGTAGTTTCATAGCCACAGTTTTTTTCATTTCTGGTTTTCATGTATAATTTTTTTTGATGAAATTTACTAGAGTTCTCTCCAGCCAACCCTCAGAGCACCAGCTTTGGGGTTTATTTAGTAATTTTCTTTTATTCTCTTTATCTTTTTTGTCTTTAAAAAATACATGGATGGAAACATTCTTGTTTAAAAAACTCAGAAAACAAAAAACAATTCAGGATTATTCTGAACAGGAAGGGGCCGCCTCCCTCCACTGCTCCCACCCCCCAACCCTGATCCGCACCCCACTCCAAGGGCAGGAGCTGGAGGTGCCTCCCTCCTGCCCTCTTCCGAGGCGTTTCTATGCACATATATGTACACATGCACGTATGGTACACCGAACATAAGTGGTTGACACCTTGGAGTTTGCTCTGATTTTCTATTTTCAGTTAACATACGTTTCAGAGATCCACTCACTTAATCAACGTTTATTAAGAGCTAAATATTGTGTCCGTTTCTTTTCCAGGATCCTGGGGTACCTATCCAAACAAAAATCTCCACTCTCATGGAGTTTCCGCTCGGCTCTCCTCCCAGGTTAGAAGTTATACCACCTAATTCTTCTCAATGGCGGCATAATTTGTTACCATCTACCCCTATTGAGGACATCCAGATTTCCCTCAAGGCTTTTACTGTTACACCAAGGCTCCAATGACTATCCTAGAACATACATCTTGCTGAATGCACAAATATTTATGAAGATTTGTCACTCAGAAACAAATTTGTTGGAATCAACACAACATTGTAAATCAACTATACTTCAATAAATAAATAAATAAATATTTTAAAAAGAAACAAATTTGTTGGGTACAGGGTCAGTATATTGTTGATTTTGATAAAGATTCACGAACTGTTATTTAAAGGACTTTTTTTTTAATTTCAAATTTCCAAATGGTTAGATTTATTTTTTTAATGTTATTAATTTTTAACTTTAAGTCACTGTGGTAGAGAACTCTGCCTTCCTTTGTCAATTTGTTTCTTCGTAAAAGGTATGTCTAAGGTCCTTGGCTGAATGAGGTAATAACACGATATTTGTTCTCTGAGGCATCCCTCCCAAACCCTTCAGGTGGGAGGGGCTTGCTTTCTGCATCTGCTTCTAACTTTCTGGATGCTTCCATCAGCATCTTTGGGTTGCCGGGGACCTGTCCACTGTGGGGGAAGGGGAGAGCCTTCCTTTCTCCCGATCAGTGGGGAAGGGATGATGGAGACCCCTCTTCCATTTGCATCTGACTTGGGACAAGCAGACAACTGCATTTTCCTTTGTTTTTTTATTGTTTATTTGCTTGCTTGGGTTCAACAAGTCTCACCCCCCAGAACCTGGTAAATAGATTTATGTTTCTCTTTAAAACCTTTATCATATGGCATTTTCTGGTAATTTTGGAAACCATTTCACAGGTTTTCACTGGGTTGTGTTTTCTTTTGGTGGGGTGTAAAGCTCTCATCTATAAATGCTACAAAATGACATTTTACTGCCTATCTCCTGTGTGTCTCCATGGTCTTTTGTTATCTGTCATTGTGATCTGTTCATGACTTCTAGCATGTGTGATTCTTTCCAAAATGTATTTTGTGTTTTACTTTAAGTTCATGGATGGTATCTTGCGTGGTACACGGAAGCTCATTAACGGCAAATATTAAGATCTCTGGGGCCTGATTGTTTGAATTTAAACCCTGATCCACCACTCACTACTGAGATCTTGATTTAGTTCAACATTTGATAAACATTTTTGAGTGCCTACCGTGTGAGGTGCATCATTGTAGGTACTGAGACTAGAGCAACAAGCAGAAGGTATGAGGTACCTGCTTCATGGAGCTCACACTGGGGGCATGGGATGACCTGGAAGAGGGAGAGTCCATAGAGAACAGCAAAGCGCTCATGCCAGTCAGAATGCCCATCATCAAAAAGTCTACAAATAAATGCTGGAGAAGTTGTGGAGAAATGGGAACCCTCCTACACTGCTGGTGAGAAAGTAAATTGGTGAGACGCTATGGAGAACGATACAGAGGTTCCCTAGAAAACTGAAAACAGAGTTTCCATACGATCCAGCAATCCCACTCCTGGGCATATAACTGGAAAAGACAAAAACTCTAATTTGAAAAGATACTTGCACCTCAATGTTCATAGCAGCAATATTTACAATAGCCAAGACACGGAAGCAACCTAAATGTCCATTAACAGATGAATGGATAAATAAGTTGTGGTATATATATATGTACACACACACACACACACAATGGAATATTACTCAGCCATAAAGTCATTTGCAGCAACACTGATGGACCTAGAGATTATCATACTAAGCGAAGTAAGTCAGAAAGACTAATACCATGAGATCACTTACATGTGGAATCTGAAAAAAATGATACAAATGAACTTATTTACAAAACAGAGATAGACTCACAGACATAGAAAACAAACTTATGGTTACCAAAGGGGAAAGGGAGGGGAGGGATAAATTAGAAGATTGGGATTAACAGATACACACTACTCTATATAAAATAGACAACAAACAAGGACTTACTGTATCGCACAGGGGACTATATTCAATATCTTATCAATATAATAACCTATGACGGAAAAGAATCTGAAAAAGAATATACATATATATGTGTAACTGAATCACTTCGTTGTACACCTGAAGCTAACAAAATATTGTAAATAAACTACACTTCAATTAAAAAAAAACAGCAAAG
Source organism: Monodon monoceros (assembly GCF_005190385.1). Classification (NCBI taxonomy): domain Eukaryota; kingdom Metazoa; phylum Chordata; class Mammalia; order Artiodactyla; family Monodontidae; genus Monodon; species Monodon monoceros. The sequence continues at coordinate 6,206,653 of NW_021703772.1, read as the reverse complement.
TTCTAGTAGGTTAGATGGTGAGAAATTCTATAGAGAAGTAGAAAGGAGAAAATGGGGATCAGAGGTATGGGGCTGCAGTTTTTTACAGGGTGATTAGAGTGATACTTGAGCCAAGATCTGAAGGAAGTGATGTTATCAAGCCACATGAAGAGCTTGGGAAGAGTGTTCCAGTCCAAGGGAACCCCAAATGTAAAGTCACTCTTATCCCAAACTCAATGGAAAACACAGAAGGAAAATCCTAAGATTAACATGACTAGATTTGCATTTATTTAAAAGATCAAATTGTTTGTTAGGTTGAGATAAATGAGGAAGAGCTGAAAAACGCACTGGGAGACAATCATAGACATTTTGATGAGAGATGAACCCACGTGGTGACTGGGGTTGGAGAAGTGTGGAACAGGTTTGAGAATGTCCCAGAAACAGACGAAGTGTTTGATTCCATGGAGGGCAGAGCCCTGAAGAAGAGGAAGCTATAAAGGCAACCTCCTGACCACAGGTTTCTGGTTTGAGAAGCTGAGTGATGGAGGTGCCATTGTAAAAGGACACTTGGAGAACAACCCAGAATCCCAGTGATGGCCAGTGAACTTCTGGGTCCCAGGCCTGGGGAGGCCACTTAACCCTAATCTCATCTCAATATGACCAGGGAGATGTGATCGGGGCATCTTGGCATGTGTTCTGTCTCCCACAAAATTCAGAACTGGGGCAGGACCAATTCCACAGGTGAGGGTTATTAGCAGTCCCAGTTATACCAAGTTGGGGACGGCAAAGGCAAAACCCAAAGAGGACAGGGACACAGGATGGGTGAGCTTCCCAGTCTATCTCTTTACAAGTAGATGCCAAATTTACTTTGTCTTAAGGCTTAATGGCAGAACTGGTGGTGACAAAATGACCAAACTCTAAAAAACAGGAGAGGGAGAAGAATGTTTTGTTGTTCACAACCAGAAGGGCCTCTAGGAGAATGCTCCTGACAAAGAGGAAACAGGTGAGCAGAGCTCCTGGACCAGTTTGGATGCACAGGTTCGAGATGGAGCAGGGCAGAGTCAGCTGCTCTGCGGGGATGAGGGAGGATTTGAAGCTTCTGTCTTCACAGGATGGAGCAGGGAGGGAGTGAGAAGGGAAGAAGGGCCAGAAAGACAGCCAAGTGTTGGGCACGACATAGTGGGTCCTCCAGGGACCACCGCATCCTCGGGAACATCTCTGACACTCCCCAGCTTAGAGAGAGAGAGTTCTTGAAGGAAGGGGCTGAATTTCAAGACTGGGTGACAAATAAGTGGAGCAGGCTTGGAGGTAAGGAGGGCCTCAAGACTGCCAAAATGCTTCAGTTCGAATGCCAGTTCTGTGATTCTTGATCTCTTCACCCAAAACTCTGCAAAAACTCCACTTGCCGTGACGTTTTAGCGGTAGCCAAGAGGGTTAGATTTAAGGCAATATTTTCACCTCTTCTAGAGGTGACTCAGCTCTGAGTGGACCACTGAGTTAGATAATGATTCCAGAGTCCTTTCCCGCCACCATCCTACTCCTCACTATTTCTTGCTTTCTTCCCTGTTTTTGTCTTTTTATTTTCTTCTACTGCCTCATTGCTTTGGTAGTAATACTCCTAATCCACCCCTGATAGTAAAATAGTCCCTTCTGGAACCACACACCTACCCCTGCCCACAACTGCAACTAGAGCCATGACTTTAGAAATGACGTAACCTCAACCGTCCCTCTACGGACGAGGAAGCCGAGCTCAGACGAGAGATTTCTTTTCCTTCTTCTCGTTTTTTTTTTTTTTTTTTCCACCATGATGTAAGCCACTAAAATAGCCTCTGCTGTTTTGTCAGTTGATTCTTCTACAGTTTTTCACAGAAATATTTGATCTAAGGACATCTGCTCCTGTCTGGAACATATTTCTTTCCCTCGTGCTTGGCTTTGCACTTCCCAGAGCTGTCAGATAAGCGTCGTCTGGCAGATTCTGTGACAGGGCTCGATATTCCTGAACAAACATCAGGGATGCTTACGGCTGGAATCGTGTCAATCTGGGCGCACAACGTGCTAGCTGTGTTCCTTACTCACAGACTTCTTCACGACACTGGCTCAGCTATGCTGATATTGCAAGAAATACTGTTCATCACTGCTTTAGAAATAAAAGTGATGTCATGAGGTGACTTCCAAGGCTTTTCTCTTTGGGCGCGCTATGGCAGATTCGAAATATTACCATGCAAGAATTCTGAGCTTCTCCTCAACAGACTACCACTGCTTCATCTCCCTGCAGGTCCACTGGTGTCCCTACATAAGAGCTCATCTCTGGGAGCTTCAATGGGCAGGCCCTTCCCAGCTGAGCTGCTGGCTTAACTGTTGTCCAGCCTCCTTTTGTTAAAACAGGATTATAGCGGTGTGTTTGAGAGGTTGCATTTCTAGCACTTAGGGTGCAACAAAATTGTCTTCAGTGTTTCTCTCTCCAGCGTCTGTGTTCCTGCTGTTGAAAACCTCTATGGCTGGTGTTTAAATATGGCTCCATCTGAGCCTCGTATTTATGTTTGTGTCTTGGTGGTTAGTATCATTGTTTTGATAAACAACATGTCTCTCTCTCCCTCTTTTTCTCTCTCTCTCAAAAATGTTCAATTCAAGATTGAATAACTCTGTCCTTAAAAATTAATCGTAGAAGAAAATATTCACCCTCAAAAATATCTAAATGCCCAAAAAATTCCTAGAAAGTCCTTTTTTGATGACAATAAAAAATAATATTATCTAAATATTATTGCTTACAATTGTCTCCATGAAAGACACCCAGATGGTGCTCCCACAAAAAATGAGGTGCTGGTTCTTTTTTCCTGCAGATCACAACGGGCAAGACCCGTCTTTGGGTACAGAGTTATTCTAAGATGATTAATTAATGATTGAGAAGATATGGCAATATTTATATCCATCGATAGATGAATGGATAAAGAAGATGTGGTACATATATACGATAGAATACTACTCAGCCATAAAAAAGAATGAAATAATGCCATTTGCCGCAACATGGATGGACCTAGAGATTATCATACTAAGTGAAGTAAGTCAGACAGAGAAAGACAAATACCATATGATATCACTTATAAGTGGAACCTAAAATATGACACAAGTGAACCTATCTACAAAGCAGAAATAGACTCACACACGTAGAGAACATACTTGTGGTTGCCAAGGGGGAGGGGGGTGGGGGAACATTGGACTGGGAGTTTGGGGTCAGCAGACGCAAACTATTATATACAGGATGGATAAACAAGAAGGTCCTACTGTATAGCATAGGCAACTATATTCAATGTCCTGGGATAAACCATAATGGAAAAGAATATAAAAAAGAATGTATGTGTATGTATAAATGAGTCACTTTGCTGTACAGCAGAAATTAGCACAACATTGTAAATCAACTATACTTCAGTTAAGAAAGAAAGAAAGAAAGAAAGAAAGAAGATATCACATTATTTTTTTAATATATTTATTTATTTTATTTATTTATTCTTGACTGTGTTGGGTCTTTATTGCTGCGCACAGGGTTTGTCTAGTTGCGGCGAGCGGGGCTACTCTTCATTGAGGTGCACTGGCTTCTTACTGCGGTGGCTTCTCTTGTTGCAGAGCACGGGCTCTAGGCACGCAGGCTTCAGTAGTTGCAGCACACAGGCTCAGTAGTTGTGGCTTGCGGGCTCTAGAGTGAAGGCTCAGTAGTTGTAGCACACGGGGCTTAGTTGCTCTGCAGCATGTGGGATCTTCCCGGACCAGGGATCGAACCCATGTCCCCTGCATTGGCAGGTGGATTCTCAACCACTGCGCCACCAGGGAAGCCCGAGATCACATTATTTGACATTAAGTACTTCGACTCTCTGTAGACCCGGAAGTCCACGCCAGTCACCCATTTACCCCCTCTGAGAACAGTACGGGAGGGAGGCCTCCTCTGCACAGCTGGCTGTGGTCCATATCTGCTCCTTGCTGCTTGGGGCCTGCACACTCCAATCTTTTCATGAACACACGCAACTGGCAGATTTTGGTCTCTTCTCTAACTACAAATAGTCTCAGAGGAGGGTGAGCACACATTTTCCCAGGGCTGGCCCTAAATGGAAAGGGTACCTCATCTCAGAGGATAGAAGGAAAACAAACCTTTCAAATGCACCCCAGGCAAATGGCTACCTTCACTCAACTCCCCCTGCCCGCCTACCTGCGCTCTTCTTCGCCTCCATAGACCCATAAGCAATGTCAAATGTAGGGTTTAAAGCCGGGAGGGAGGCAAAAATTTCCAGCCTTGGCCAGCATCCCCCTTCCAATATACCTGATGGGTTGAGCCAGTGCTCCGAAATGGCTAAAGCAATAGAATAGTGGCCAAGGAACTGAAATAATATGAGCCTATTAAAAATGATAATTATACAGATTCTAGCAACACAGAAATGGTTTTGGTATCACATCGACTGATAAAAAGAGAATATGGAATTCACTGTGTACTGTGTTTGCTATTTAAATAAAAATGGTGCGTAATTTGGGCAGTATTATAATTTTTTATTTTCTCATGGGGTTTAGGATGTACTACCCCTAAACATGGCACCTTGGCATATACTAAATATTTTAAGCTAAAGGGGTTTAAGAAAACAGTAGGTGCAGGAAGAACTCTGGGACCTTCCCCAGAAGCAGGTCATAGATGCTCATGGGCCAAGTGCCCTCCCTATACCTTCAGGAAAGGAGCATCCTTATCTCCAAGACTGAGGGACGCCGAGAAGATTCCAAACAAACAGGCCTTGCTATTTCTCCCACTTACCTACCCTTAGCTCACATCCTTTGTTCTGGCATTTCCACGGCTGCCCACTCTTCACTGAACCCAGCGTAGAAACACTCAGGTTGAATCGTTTCTTAGGGTCTTCATTTCTTTATGAAAGCTAGCGTGTCACGTAAAACTTACACTAAATAAATTTGTATATGCTTTCTCCTATTAATCTGTCTTTGTCAGTTGAATTTTCAGATCCAGTCAGGGACCCTAAGAGGGTAAGGGAAAACTTCTTCCTCCCCTACACTTGTCTAATGTAATATTTAGGATAAAAGGGAAACTGTTTTATGACATGTTCTGCAGAGTTCTTAATGAGAACTCTTTTGTTGTTGTTGTTGTTGTTGTTGTTGAGTGCGGGCTCCTCACTGTTGTGGCCTCTCCCGTTGCGGAGCACAGGCTCCGGCCGCGCAGGCTCAGCGGCCATGGCTCACGGGCCCAGCCGCTCCGCGGCATGTGGGATCTTCCCGGACCGGGGCACGAACCCGTGGCTTCTGCATCGGCAGGCGGACTCTCAACCACTGTGCCACCAGAGGAGCCCTAATGAGAACTCTTAATGAGTTCTTGTATCATCAGAGAAAATGCTTTTACCTCCTTGCCCACCTCTCGTGCCAAACGATACTAAGACTATCTCCAACATAACAACCAAGTGCAGTGTGTGGACCTTATGGGGGAATCTGACTTGAACAAACCAGCTATGAAAAGAGATTTTTGAGAAAACTGGAGACATTTGCTTATGGAATGAGCATAAGATATTAAAAAGTATTGTTAATTTTTAAGGGTGTGATGATGGCATGGTGATTATGCTAAAGAAAGGTCATCTGTTACAGATATATGTGTGTAAAAAACATGATTTAGAGATTTCCTTAAAATTTTTTTTTTTTTAATTCCTAATCTTGTTTCACGTAAAACAACATGAGACAAGATTAGGAAAATGTTGATGATTGGCCAACTTGAAGCTGGTAAATGGGCCCATGGAGGTTTGTTACAGTTTTCAGCTTCAGGGTATGTTAAAAACTTCCATAATAAAAGGGAAAAAATGAGAAAAAACTCCAACTGGCTATAGTTATGGAAATGAAAATAAGTCAGTGTCAGAATAATCTTGGGGTTTAAAGTATTGAATCAGAATAGTTCAAGATTTTGTTGACACTGAGAAGTAAACCTACCAGCTTCTTCTTCTTTGTTAACGTTACCGTTCGTGCTGTTGATTCATGCATTCCAATGCCAGGCGCATGTTTCTAGTGTCTGTACCGGGAAACGCTAGCTTTTTCTTGGCTTCCTTTTTACAAATCAATATAGGAAGACAGAGAATCTAAATACTACTTGGTTCTAAAGGGATTCTTGATGGTATAAGAAATAATCATGGGACTTCCCTGCTGGCTCAGTGGTTAAGAATCCGCCTTCCAATGCAGGGGACACGGGTTCAAGCCCTGGTCCGGGAAGATCCCACATGCCTCGGAGCAACGAAGCCCGTGAGCCACAACTACTGAGCCCACGTGCCACAACTACTGAGCCCATGCACCACAACTACTGAAGCCTGCTCGCCTAGAGCCCATGCTCTGCAACAAGAGAAGCCACCGCCATGAGAAGCCTGCACACCACCACGAAGAGTGGCCCCCGCTCGCCGCAACTAGAGAAAGCCCGCACACAGCAGTGAAGACCCAACACAGCCAAACAGTAAATAAATATAAATAAATAAATAAATTTATTTATTTTAAAAAATCATAAGGTAAAACAGGAGAACTGAGGATTTAAAAATTCAGAGCTTACAAACTCATAGCAACCTAGGGCAGCGAGGTGGCTGCCAGGGACAGTGGCGGGTGAGGGAGATGAGTGAAGGTGATCAAAGGGTACAAACTTCCAGTTACAGGATGGGTAAGTTCTGGGGATCTAATGTGCAGCACGGTGACTATAGTTAACAACACTGTATCATGTACTTGAAAGTTGCTAGGACAGCAGACCTTAAAAGTTCCCATTGCACCCAAATATAAAACTGGTTACTACGGGAGGTGACAGATGTGCTAACCTTATTGCGGTCATCATTTCACAATATGTCAAATCATCACGTTGTACAGCTTAAAGTTACACGGTATTATATGTCAGTTATATCTTAATAAGGCCGGGAAAAAACTCAGAGATTATCCCAAATGAACAGAGAAATCTGATGTTTCCAGACAACTCTGAGAAAGTAACTTGGAGGAGGGACCCTGTATTTGTTTCTGAGTTTCCTAGTAACCAAGGCCAAGAGAAAAAAACTAGATGATACTCAATAGCTGAAAAGGAAATGAGACACATCTATCTGTGTTTGTCATGAAACTCTACTTGTGATGAAATACATCCCTAAAGATTTTGCTTGTAGATTGGGTAACATCAGAGTCAGTGTTTTCAGTTGCCGTTTGAAAACATATTGTTAATTATAAATCAGTAACATTGGTTCTGCAGAAGGTTAAGAAAACACGCTCTAAGTATCTTGGTTTCTGAGGATCTAACTAATATGAATAATCTAGAAGAGTCAAAAAGCCATGTGTGCTTAACTAGGCTCTCAGGCCAGGGTCTTGGTGAAACTGGGCAGCGGCTGCAGGGACAGGGCTGTCTTCTGTTCCAGACTCTCTCACACCCACACTGTGACCACGGATCCTCACACGCATCCTGGAAAAACACCAGTTCTTTTTTTCTAAGTAATTAATTTTTTTAATTGTAGTATAGTTGATTTACGATGTTGTGTTAGTTTCTGGTGTACAGCAAAGTTATTCAGTTATGTATATATATATATATATATATACATATATATATACACACATATTTTCTTTTTCAGTTTCTTTTACCTTATAGGTTATTACAAAGTGTTGAGTATAGTTCCCTGTGCAATACAGCTGACCCTAGTTGTATATCTATTTTATATATAGTGGTGTGTATATGATAATCCCAAACTCCTAATTTATCCCTCCCCCCCTTTCCCCTTTGGTAACCATAGGTTTGTTTTCTATGTCTGTGGGTCTGTTTCTGTTTTGCATATAAGTTCATTTGTATCTTTTGTTTTGATTTCACATGTAAGTGATATCATGATGTTTGTCTCTCTCTTTCTGACTTACTTCACTTAGTATGATAATCTCTAGGTCCATCCATGTTGCTGCAAATGGCACGATTTCATTCTTTTTTATGGCTGAGTAGCACTCCATTGTATATATATATATGTCACATCTTCTTTATCCATTCCTCTGTGGATGGACATCTAGATTGCCTCCGTGTCTTGGTTACTGTAAATAGTACTGCAGTAAGCACTGAGGGAAAAACACCAGTTCTGTTAGACATTCCCAGGTGCCCTACCAAAAGGATTTCAAAGCCAAGTATTGAGATGTGCTCGTCTAAATAAAGTTAAATCAGTTTGCTGCAGGAACTGCTAGCCTTTAAGACACTGAGGTATATCTTGAATATCCAACGGATGCAGGGTGCATTGTTTCCCCAATAAGGTTAACCATGGCATCCTTTTCCCTCCCCTGCTTTTATGTTTTCCAAATGCGGTGTGCTTTGTTGTCTCATTCTCCCAAACACATGCTTTGGGAAACGCAGGACTGCAGTATCTGCTGAAGTGAGAACAATAAACGCTTTGGAACAAACACTGAAAGCATCGTGGTTCACTCTGTCGCTCAGAGCCAAACCTGCAAACTCCTAGATTAATACGGCAGCTCATAGCATGTGCCTGATTGCCTGATTCATCCTCTCCCATCCTCCCACTAAAAGACCCATGAAGGCACATGCAAAATTGCAAAATTGCAGCTGCACCAGAAGCTAACAATATCCGTGAAAGCTTCGCCCCAGTCGAGGAGGGATTTCTGCCAATGATGGTGCAAATGAGAATGAGGAATGCTCGTTAGCTGGTGCACAATGCAGCTTCTGAAACAGCGCTCTGAGTCAGACAAGAGGGAGCCGGGCCCTTCCCAGACGCTGCCTCTCAAGGTGAAGATGGTCACTTCCTTCTCCCAACTGCCAACAGTCCTGCTAATCTGTACTTTTTAGAGGGCACCCACCAGTGAGGCAACCTGAAACTCCTGGTCTTCTGGAAATACTCCTCTTCCAGGCAGGAAAGGCCTTGTTGAACACCTACTGACACCAGAATTGTGGCTAATGGCCTTCCCTCCCGCTAAGGCTCCAAGAAGCCTCTGTCAGCACCAGAGCAGACAGGGAGGGGTCAGGGGTGGATGCTGGAGCTTTCTACAGCTCAGCTTCCACAGCCTGGTTCTAAATGCAGGCAAAGAATGTCATTTTAGTAGATAGAAGTCAGCAAAGAGATGTCAGGTTTGGGCAGATGGTGAAGTATTTTACAATTTGGAGGTAACGTTAGTAGAATTAAAAATAGGGACATGACAAAGGTGTTATCTAACGCTATTGTCATCATATTGCAATGTATAAATGTATCACCTCAAACTTACACGGTGTTATGTGTCAATTATCTCTCAGTTTTTAAAAAAGCCTCTGGGGCTGGGGATGTGGATAGGATATATATCTTCCAAATTATAGTAAGAAAAAAAGGTACACCAGAGAGCAAAAGACAGAAAAGAAAGGAAATCTCAAGGATGCACAAAAAACCCAAAAAGCATAAAAACAAGATGGCAAAAGTAAGAGCAAGCATACTTTCTGAGACAATTAACAAAATAAAGTCTCCTTTTCAGAGACTAAGAGACTGGATCAGAAAGAAAATTTAAATGTGTATTGTTGTTATGAGACTCACCTAAAATGAAAGGACAGATTTTTTTTTAAGGTGACAAAGATATGTTAGGCACACACAAATACAGTAAAGCACGATTTTCAAAAATTATATCAGACAAAATGAGATGCAGGGGAAATTGTTAAACAGGAAAGATTATTTCAGGTTGATATAATTATGATGAAAACTAGTGATCATGAATCTTTATGTGCCAAATAAAATAGCACTGACGTATTTAAAGAAGAAACTTAAAAATCTAAGTAGAAATTCACTGCAAAAACATTTGTAGTAGGAGATTTTAGCAAACCAAGATAAGATTTCCTCTGCAAGTCAAGAAATGGATAGAAAATTTTAAGAAGCATAGAAATTTTTTTTAGTGTTTTTTTAAATTAATTTTTATTGGAGTACAGTTGCTTTACAATGTTGTGTTAGTTTCTACTGTACAGCAAAGTGAATCAGCTATACGTATACATATATCCCCTATTTTTTGGATTTCCTTCCCTTTTAGGTCACCACAGAGCATTAAGTAGAGTTCCCTGTGCTATACAGTAGGTTCTCATGAGTTGTCTATTTTATACATAGTATCAATAGTGTATATGTGTCAATTCCAATCGCCCAATTCCTCCCAAGAAGCACTGAAATTTTGGATAATAAAATAATATGGCTGATTAAGGGATAATGATTAAAAGCTATACACTCAAAACAAAAATGTAGCTTCTTTCAAACATCTATGGGATATTTACAAAAGTGACTGTTAAATAGAACATAGGAAAACCATGAATTACAAAAGTGGCTATTTTGTATGAACTAAGCAATTCGACTAGAAATTAGTAACTAAAATTTAAGAAAACGCAACAAAAATAATTAGAAAACTTTAAACACATTTCTGAACACCTCTGATTAGGAAGAAGTGTTTAATTCCTTGCAAGTGCCGAGACTGGCAAATTTTTCTTAGTGATTTCAATGCCCTGAGATCATTCATTAACATCTACAAGGTAGGTCTCTACGTTCATGTAAATCACATTTTCAGAGACTCTGAAATGGCACTGGGAAATGCAGAAATTATAACTTAAGTGCAAAAGCAGACTACAGAGGGCTTCCCTGACGGTCCAGTGGTTAAGGCTCTACGTTTCCAATGCAGGGGGCTCGGGTTTGATCCCTGTTTGGGAAACTAAGATCCTACATATGCTGCATGGTGCAGCCAAAAAAACAAAACAGAAACAACAACAAAAAAACCCCTACAGAACAACATGCAGCATATACTCCTAGTTTTTAGTTAAAAATTAAAAGAAACAAAGGACATGAACCAATTGACAGGGACTGTGAGGCGAAATTATTGGTGATTTAAATTTGCTTCTTTCTATTTTGTGTGTTTCTCAAAATTTTGGCAACAAATATATAGTTATACAGTGAATAATAAACAATTTTTCAAGAAAAAAGTTTAAAATTACAATTAAGTCCAGGATGTGCTGACTCTGATCTGGATTCTAGGTGCCCAGTGGCTTGGCCTGGGAAGTGACTGCTCCCATTGTTCAAATCAGAGCCTGCCCAGGTGTGACCCGCCCAGGTGTGACCTGCTCAGGTGTGACCTGCTCGACTCTCATCTCAAGGGACCACCTTCCGCTCATTTGTTACGGTTGACTTCATCAGTCTGTGACATCGAAGACTCCTCCTGCGTAGCAAGTCAGACAGAATTAACGTTTCTCTCCTTCCAAAATTGTATCTGGACTGAAACCAAATTAATGTATGAAGGTTCACGAAAAATAGCCCTCTCTTTGGAAAACCCCTTGGGTGAAGTTTTGAACGTTTCCAAGGCTATTCTTTGGAGAACCTGCCTTCTCTCTCTGCTCTTCCTCCACCCCAAAACATGCAAAGAACAAGGGGCTTCTCTAAATGAGGTGGAAAGGGGACCTGTGCAGGTATGGGGCACAGGTGTGGGGAATGAGCATGATGCTGGAAAAAGAGCAGCATATGCTCCATTCACCACTTCACTCGGGTAATAAGCAGGGGACAGGGGAGCCGGGATGGAGGAGGATCCCGAGTTCTAAGAGTATTTGAGACTCAAAGATCAATGTGGCTGAAACGAAGAGTGTGAGGCAAGATGGGGCTGGGGCCACGTGTGCACCTCACGGTTTGGGGGTTTGTGGATCCTGTGGAAGATTTGGTGCTTTGTCTTAAGAGCAATGAGAACCATTGAAACATTGGAAGCAGAGGGTGATATGATCAGACTTGGAAAATATCAACGTAGCTGCGGTAGGAATAATAAAACGTAGAGGAGCTAGACTGCAAACGTAGTGACCGTCAGGGAGGCCAGACAGGGTGGCAAAGGTGGAAATAAGGGAAAGTAAGTGGGCAGATTTAGGAGATAAAAATAACCCAGTGGTTCTCAACCTGGGGCGATTTAGACCCTCAAGGGACATTTGGCAAATTCTGGAGACGCTTTTTGTTGTCACAACTGGGAAGGGAGGCACCTAGTGGGTAGAGGCCAAGGATGTAACTCGACATCCTACCTGCACAGGATGGCCACTCCACAAAGAGTGATGTGAGCCAAAATGTCAATAGTGCTGCAGTGGAGAAACCCTGGATGAACAGAACTGAGGAGTGATAAGATGCAAGACAGTCCCGTTTCCGGGCCCGTGCAAAGGACGGATGGTCCCCAAGTTGGTCCCCGAGCAAGGAGACCTGAGATGCAGGGAAGGCAGCGAGGCCGTGAGTGTCCTCCTGCTGGACTCATCGCTGTCATAACTGGTCACTGACACGGTGCACCGGTGTCCCCATCCTCCTCCAGGCTCTGGTCTAAGAAAGCGGTTCTCTGCCTCTTTGGGCCCAGGCCAGCACGAGGATGTGTCTGATACATCCTTATGGAGTGTGTGACTGTCAGCATGTTTACCTGTGTCTGTAGGCATCCACGGAAAACCGGCAACGTGTTCACACTGGGGAGGGAGAAGGCTCACAAGGCCAGGCCCATCAAAAGACTTACCTTTTCTACACTGTTCAGTTTTTCCCCCTTTTCCCTCTACACTGTTCAGTTTTGAGGGACTTTTTAGAACATGCTTTTATTCCTTTTTCAAATATATAAATCAAAATATCAAATAAAAAAAATAAAGGCATCATATGCTGGCTCCAAGCCTATCACTAAAATTTGGGACAACTCAAATCAGTCTCTGGTGCAAGGGCTTAGGAAACTGGCAAGGATCTCCATGTGAACCGAGGCCACGTGTGTGGAGCTGGTTACCTGATAAACTCACATTTAGGGCCCCAGTCAGACAGCTCTGGGGGAATAACGGTGGAACTGGAAGATGCTGATAATTGACATTTTAGTAAAAGCACTGAGGTCATCGTTGTGGAGAAAAGAGACAGAACTCCTTACACTGGACTTCCTTGCACAGGTTTTATGGTTTGGTGCTATGTGTATCATAAAGAACATTCTGGAACAAAGGGGTTTTTGAGACCCTCAAAGGGTTAAACTGGGCTTGGGGTCCAGGAAGACCTGGGGGTTCCAGGAGCTCCTGTGGGGAGGCCAGCCCGGCTGTTTGCACAATGGATTAACAGCCCTCCAGAAAGATCAGGCACATCCACTTAATCCACAGCCCAGAGGGGAAGGGTTATTTTGAACATGGTCTGCCCCATAGCCCCCTCCTAAGGAAGGATGAGTGAGGGTGCAGGGAGGTGTTGCACCTGCATCTCTGTAGGGGGGCAGGGAAGCAGTGTGTTGAGGTCTTGACGAGCCTAGCACAAAGGTGCCCCCCCCGTCTGAAGCACTCCATTCCCTACCCACCTCTCACCTGGATGACTCATCCCCAATGCTCATATCTCAGGCTCTCTGCTGGGGAGCCTTGAACCCCCAAAGCTGCGGTGGACACTCCTCTGCTTGATTCTATCAAAGCACTGAGGGCACCACAGCGGAAATGCCCCTGGGTCCTGTGAGACCCTTGAAGGTGGGGCTGTGCTTAGTGACGGGCACATCCCCAGAGCTCCACACAGGCAGCGCCTGTACTAAGGAGTGACCCAATGACCTGGAAGCACAGAGCCCTGCCTGCAGCTCATCTGGTGTCCATGAGTGAGGGAGGGCTTTGCCCCCCGGATCCTGGGGCAGCCCCGGGCACTTGGCGCTGGTACTGGCAGCCTCCGCCCAGGCGTGGCAAGGAGCATCGGCAGACAGCAGCCTCCACCTACAGCAGCTTCCAGACTCTGTGGCCCCAGTGACAGCTCACCGCTTAGGACCTGGCAGGGAGGCGAGCTCCCAGTACTGCTGATCACAGCAGCTGAGAAAGCCCCGCAGGGTCCTCTTGAAAGAGCTGGGAGGGGAGACTTCTAGAATCTGGGAATGAAGTTCCCAGAGCAGTGAGTGTCAGCAGAGCCCTAGGAAAACTGTTTATGACCTTTATCTTGACCCCGGTGTTCCCCTAGGTCATGTGGCCAGGAAAACAGGGATCACGCCCAAATCACCCATTAGTCATGTGTCTAGGAAATAATCCCTCCACGAGATAAACTGTAGGCTGCCTGCAGGACTGGGATGTTTCCTGTGTCTCAGCAAGAAGTTAAGTGTCAGTGAATAAATGGCAGGTACTCGTTCACTGATGATCAGTCTTCTTTTTTTGATTTGAAAGCTTAGACAAGTTCTTTGTTTTGTTTTGTGTTTGTTTTTTTTTTGCTTTGTCGTTTTATCTCACACTGCCGGTTTGTGGCAGATTCAGAAGTCAGTATTCAAGGGAAAGCCGGAAGGAGAGCCTCACACCCACTGTAGATCAGGACAGCGGTGGCCAGCGCTGTGTCCTCCCCAGCAACCTGCAGGCTTTTTTGTGGGCTTCATCAATTCTCTCTGCACCTGTAATTATACTAGGACCCCTATCTGGTGTGTTTGTAGCTTCAGGGTCTGCTCATCCAAACTCTACCCATCTGTTCCGGAAGCCGGAAGCCACGTGAGTGGAGACCCATGGCTGGAGATTTATGGGGGAGTCTCCTGGGGTCAGTGCCGTGGAAGGGAGGGGAGGGCAGCCAGAGGGACAGAGGGAGAAGCTGGGCTGCGAATCTCAGGGAAGCCTCAGCGGACCCCACGGGGAGGACTGAAGAGCAGCCTTTTGTCTCCAGATCCAATGCACCAGCAAGTCTTGTTGGCTCTAACTTCAAAAACGACCTTTAATTTCAAAAGGTCTTTTTTAAAATTAATTTTTAATGGAGTATAGTTGTTTTACAATGTTGTGTTAGTTTCTGCTCTACAGCAAAGTGAATCAGCCATATGTATACATATATCCCCTCTGTTTTAGACTTCCTTCACCACAGAGCATAGAGTAGAGTTCCCTGTGCTACACAGTAGGTTCTCATGAGTTATCTATTTTACATGTAGTATCAACAGTGTATATATGTCAATCCCAATTCATCCCACCCCCCTTCCCCTCTTGGTATCCATACATTTGTTCTCTACGTTTGTGCTTTTAAGTGCCAACTACTTTAAAACATACACTCATTTTGTCTTGGTCACCCACTGAAACAGGCATTATTGTCCCCACTTTCCAGGATGCAGTTTCTAGGACTCTGATGGGTCCAGGTCTGTCCCACGCTCCCAGGGGAGAGTAACCAACAAAGCCTGGGTGTGGCCTGGGGTCTCTGAAGCCACAGCCGCATCCTCTTTCTATTACGCCGCTCAAGAGGCATGACATCAGAGTGGGACAGATCCTGCATTCGGCCCCCGCACGACAAAGTGAGGGAGCTCGTCTTTAGATCTGGGTTCTTTTACTCCAGGGAATACCCCTCCCCATGTGACATCCACCCAAGACACTCAGGACCTCCTGCACCCTCTCCTCTCCTTCACCACGACAGTAAGATGCACCCTCCATCCACCAAGCATGGAAAAGAGGTTATTCCCTGTTGTATGGGGTGAGCCTCCTGGGCTGAGAATGGCAGGTTTCCAGCCCCAGCTCTGTGTTTCTGCATCAATGGCTCCGTGTTCTGCTCGTTCATGTCCTGCTATGTGAGAGCAACATGGGGGTGAGGGAAGAATTTGCCCTCGGCTGCTTTGGTTAAGATAAGGAGCTCCCTGCTGGGTTCCGAGCTCATTCACTTATTCATCAGCTTAATGAAAAATCAGGGAGATCATACTGGTGCCAGACACAGTGAGTCTATGCGCTGTCTTCAAGGAACATCAGCCTAAATGGTGAGAAGGAAGAAAATACTATTAGAGAGCAGCGTTCCTCATGAAGGTTTATGTGCCGTAAACCCTGGGGTGTTAACAGAGCCCCCGGAGGGGGAGGGTCCAAAATGAGTCTTGAAGGACAAATGGGAGGCATCCAGGTAGACGGGGGAGGAACCAGGTGTTCCAGACAACAGGAGTGACCTGCTGTCGAAAGAAATGCTCCTTGGGAAAAACATGGACATCACGACAGTTCCTGTTTAACACCTTTTGGGGTACGTTGCCTGCTTTGGAGATTTCCTTCAGGTGAAGTTGCTACTAATGTAACACTCCTGGCCTCTCAGGACTTCCGGTGGAGGTTGAGGGATTTATCTGATGGACGAGTTGGGAGAGGAACTGTCAAGACAGCTTTAGACAATCGCTCCCCACCTCGGCAGCTAAGCCACTGCCTGAAGCTCACCTGTTCTATGAAGCACAGAGCTCAGGTCTCCCAGGTCCACCTGCCCATGCCTCCTGGGGTGGTGTGCCCTGTCTGTCTCTTCTGGGGATCAGGGGCAGGAAGCCCATTGTGGTTGCACAACCGGGCCCCGCTCTCTGAACTCAGCTGTATCACTGCCAGAGGGGTCACTTTGTTGGTCCTCACGTGCTTCTCCTTGGTCTCTCTCAGGTGTTCCTAACTGAGGGTATGATTTGCTGGGCTCCCCACCCCCAAACACACCTTTAGACATTCCCCCATCCTAAGGCTGCTCACCGTGCTGGCCCCCGTTGCCCCCCCCAGCACTCGTTGTGAACCCCCCTTACTGTGGGGCACTTACTGGAAAACTCTCTTTGTCCTATGCCCTCATGTTCCAGGTGAGGGGTTGAGGTATTGTGACTTGCTTAAGGCCACACACCCCAAGGGCTCAAGGTCATACAGCAGGACCTGCATCTTGGGCGTGCCACCCATGCGGTTACCCAGGGATGTGTGCTTAGAAGGACCCTGTGCTTAGTTTTAACGATCTGCTGTTGCCATCTTGAAATTCTTGATAATTTTTTAACAAGAGGCCCCGCATTTTCTTTGCCCTGGACCCTACAGATTACATAGGCAGAACCAGGGTTAGAACTCGGGCCCCCTGAGTAAGGCTGGTGCCTTTCCCATCACTCTGCCCTGAGAGCTGGGTGCTGGTGAAGCTGAACCAACGTACTTCTCTGCTATGATATTGAAAGCTAAAGGCTGAGGCCTCAGTAATTTCTTCCTCAGCCCGAAATCCCCAGTGAATGAAATCCCAGATTTCCCGGTTGCTGTAGCATTCCACCCCAAGCAAGAGAGCTCTTACTTTTTCTTCCTGTAAAAATTACCTTTTGGGACACTGGATTGCTAACCTCCCTGGGGCTACAGGCAGCTTGTCTCAGAGTCACCAAAGGTCAAATTGGCATCAAGGCCAGGAGATGAAAAGGGTCAGGAGAGCTCGGAAGGGTTTAAGAAAAATATATCAGGCAAAGAGAACCTATAAACACAAAAAACGCTGCTGAACCTGGGAGACGTTCAAGATAGAAAAATGAGCCCAAAACCTCTCAGCCAGCTTTTTTCTATGTCTGCCTCATGAAAACAATGGCACGTGTCTCTTGTTAAGGCTACATCAATGAAGAGAAGCAGTGTGTTTCTTTCCATGCCAATGATGGTGCTTCTTAGCTGCGGTAGTTCGTCTGCAGCCCAGTAGAAAGAAAATGGAGTCTTAAGCAGGTTAGAATTTGCCACAAAGGGCAGTTTTCTTGACAACCTGGTCTGCACAAATTCCGGGTATCCACAAAATGCCCTTTTTCCATAATACCTTGGACTACAAGCGTATTCTTGTTGAATTTGAATTATTAAACTGTGAGTGAATCGTGTGTCTTACCACGGTGGAACCCCTTCACCCCATCAGCCAGGACCCCCTAAGCTCCCAGAGCAACTCAGAGCAGGAAAAGGTAAGTTGGTTCACATTTTTGTGGCACTTTTTTGTGGCACTGTTCACACCATGGGGTCCAGAGTGGGATTCCGGTCCAAGAAGCAAGATTCTCATCCACATTTTCGAAACCACAATTTTATAATACCTGCCTCTCCATTGACACTCAATTAGTTTAACCATTTGAGGGATAAATCATGTGAGAAAAGTTAACAGTTAAAAAAACATAGGACCACTAGTTTCAGAAGAAAACTTCCAGAAAAAAATGTTAAGTTTCTTAAATAATTCAAGTCTAGGTGGCCCTTTAGAAGATACCACTTTTACATATCAAGAGAGCTGCATTCTCAACAGGACAACACAAAGTTCTATAGGCAAAAGGGATGGGAACATCACCCAGGTCTTCTATTCGCATGGACATCAGAAGGAGAACGGCTGGAAAGTCAGTTACTCGGTGGCTTGGCCAACTATTTCCCCTTGAGGAGGTAGTGCTAGATCCTTTGTTAAGACTCAAAGGAAAATGAAAAATGGTGCCTGATGTCTACCTAGTCCTTTCCAGGTCTCTTTCAATATTTGAATATTCTATTGCAATTATGCTGGATTCACATCAGACAGCTATCTGATCGGCTGCTGAATCCTGCTATGATGTTTTATTCCCAGCGAAGTGTTCTATTTCCCGAAGACTTGGGGGTTTTCAAAGCAGCCTACTGATGTGCAATTTGCCATCTTTCCTCCTGAATTACCAGGAAGCTGGGCCCATGTGCGGGGCTGCCAGAGCTCCCTGAGTCCCTCTTAAGAAATGAGTCCCTGTCTCCTGGTCCGTCCTGCGGACCCCCCCAAGGTTGTTCTCGATCCCAGGGTCTGTGTGAGTATCTCCGTGGTGTCTGTCACATACTACAACCATGACATCTGTCTACTGATGAGATGGCATTTGGATAAAGAAAGGGCAGGAAGACAGAGCGATGCTTCCCACAGTCTGTCCTGGGGCACGTGTGTGGTGACAATGACTTGCTCTGCCCCTGCTCAGGTAGAATCACCAGCACCGCATCCCGTGCAATGTCATTAAGCGAGATGTTTCCTGGGAGCCACTGTGTGGTGGGTGAGAGGAACAGAGCCCTCACCCTGGCTTTCTGCAGCACGCGACGGCAGCTTGGAAACCCGAGAACTAAGCAGGGCAGGAATCACGGTATCTGGAGGCAGGCGCTGGGCTGCATCTCAGCATCTGTTGTAGAGACAAGGAAACAAGCCGAGAGGAGAAAAGCAAGCTGGGCGAGAGACTGCGCAGCCCAGATGTGCCCTCTGCAGTCTGACACCAGCGCCGGAGGCTCCCTCACTGTCCATAACTCTGGTCCCCAAGTTGTTCTCCCCTGCCGGGAGGTAGCACTTCCCGTCATGAGAATGCTTGCTTCACTGGCTTCCTAAGTCAAGGCTTCTGACGCCACAAACCCGGTAACTGAAGAATGGAGCAGCTTGCACATCCTCCTCCAAATGGATGGCAGGTCGGTTGCCCCCATTTCTTCAAGGGGAAGAAAGGTGGGGCCCTTTGAAGGAGACACGGGGGAAAATGTCACTGATGGACAAGGGAGGAGTTGGGGGGGGGGTCAGATTCCCAAGATGAGAAGCTTCTTCTCCAGCAACGCTTCCGAGGCTGTGGTGAAAGCACAGTGAGCTGGAGCCTTACCAGGGAGGCTGGGTGGTCCCTGCAGCAGGACACCCAGAGTGACATCCTAGGCAGGGTCGCCGAAGCCCTGATCTGCTCCTCAGATGTTCAGGTCAGAACTTCAGTCACTCAGGGATTCTGAATTGGTCCTTCCTTGGGGAAATAATAGCACTGGCTAAGCTCAGAGCAGTGTCCGTGTGTGTGTGTGTGTGTGTGTGTGTAAGAAACACATATGCACGTTGAAAGCTAGTAATAAAACAAACACCTGCGCATCTACCATAGTGATAAAAAGTAAGGCATTAGTTCTCCTACAGGGCTGCCTGGTGCCTCTTGCCAGTAACAGGTCCTTGTTTTTCTTTATAGTTTTACCACCTATGTATATATTCCTGAGCAATGTATTGTTTAGTTTAGAAAAATGGGGTAATAAGCACAAATTTAGTGCTTATTATATAAAGAAAAGATGGTGCCAGGCTCACAGGAGAATAAACTGAACCATCTCTGGGGCATAGCCTGGCTTCCACTTTCCTGAGAGTTTATAAGAGCCCCTTCTGGGGGCACCAGAAGGAAGATCTTGAAAGAGTTCTGGGAGCCACAGGGACCCCATAGTTAGGGCATCAGGCAGATGGGAGGGGCGGGCTGTGGACCACAGCAGAAACGTGGTCAGGCAGCTGGTCAGGACTTTCTGCTTCTAAGCACGCTGGCTCAACTCCGGCTGTCAAGGAGGCCAAGTCCAAACACGTTTGTAGAGTAAAATAAGGGTTCTCATGTGGACAGGGACCAGGATATTGAGGGAAGAGCAGAAACCCCATCACCACCCAGAAGACAAGCCCAGGTGGGCCAGGCTGACACAGGAGTTCTGTCCTCAAGTAAAAGACAGACAATCCATCAGTGACTTGAGGTTACTGACCTTACCTGGTGGGTCTCCAGAGTCAGAGGCTTCCACTCTGATAGTACTGTCCTCTGTCAGCATACACGGGCTGTCCTGGGCTCACCCCCAGCTGCAGAGGTTCCTGGAGCTGCCTGTTCCCATGCCTTGTGGAGTCAGACTGGTTCTCAGCTTTTTCCTGAAAGTAGAGACTTAACTTTTTAAACTCTGCAGGAATCACTGCATCCATCTGCTTACCAGTTCTCCCGAAGTTGTTGCTGTCATCTCCTCTCCTGCTCACCTGGGGCTCTATCTCTGTCTTTCTCCCCCCTCTAATTCCTCCCCAATCTTTAATTGATTTAGCAAACTATAACAGGGTGTTGTTTATAGAGAACAAAACTAGACTCTGATAGTCGATCTGCCAACCCAGCCTGGAGCCTATTTGATTATTCTTTTTGACTGTGGTGCCTTATTCAGGTGGTCAGTAGCCCTCTTGGCCAGAGGCCTTCAGCCTGGGGACCACATACACCCGGAAGTGAGAAGAGTTTCCCATGGGGACCAGGTACGAGGAATTGAAGGACTCATTTTGAGAGTCTCAGTGTCCTAAACGATGATGAAGGTGGGATTCCCCTCTCCCACTCCCCTTTCTACATATTTCATAAAGGAACTGTCTCATACTCACCTACAGGGCTCTTCACAAAAGGACATTTCAAAGTTGGTGAAGGTCTTGAAAACGTGAATGGCTGTAATGACTGGATAAAAATCCTTTCACGCACCAGGTGGTAGTTTCTATGGTTGCTTTCCAAAGAATCATTGGTTGACGAACATTAAAATTACCCTTTTTCTTGATGAAAAAGCACTACATGTTTTTGGCACATAACTCAGAAAATTTAAAGAATTGAGTGACACTGATTGATAAAAAAATAAATTAAAAAAACAACCTCTGCGTGCAAGAGCAAAATTCTCAGTGCTGCTAGTTATAAAAATGAAAAAATAGAAATAGTTTCACAGTGAATTCCAACTCATTCTACAGGAGCATGCTCATACTCAGACACATGAACTAATTGAAAATTGAAGTAGCGGCATCCATCTCATGAAGAGATAAATTTCCGATAACATTTCCCCTTTGTGTTTAATATTTGCCCATCAAAATGTGGAACCTATTTGTATTTTGATCAGTTCTTTGCTACTAATAATTGTAATGATAATGTGATCCAGAGGAGCTTTTTAGCACCTAGATGCATATGGACATGGGATATTAAAAATATATTTCAGTTCCTGCTCATGGGCACATTTGTTTTTGACCCAGAGACGTAGCATCAATAGAATACTTTCAAGCATAAAATATTTTACCTCAGATGGCATTCTATGGGAATGGAAATATGAGTTCAAAGAGAAAGGGAGGGATGCAAACTTTTCAACTGTTGAAGAAGAGCTTTTGTTGCTCGTTGTGGTTTTTTTTGTTTTGCGGTACGCGGGCCTCTCACTGTTGTGGCCTCTCCTGTCGCGGAGCACAGGCTCTGGACGCGCAGGCTCAGCGGCCATGGCTTATGGGCCCAGCCGCTCCGTGACACGTGGGATCTTCCCGGACCAGGGCACGAACCCGCGTCCCCTGCATCGGCAGGCGGACTCTCAACCACTGCGCCACCAGGGAAGCCTGCTGGTTGTGTTTTAATAGATGACAGTATATATTAATTCACTCTGATATTTAGATTCTATTGGATAATTTAAAAGAGTGATGTTACTATTTTATTTTTAAATGTCAGTACTTAAAATCCACTGGATATTTCCTCTGTCACAACTCTTTGACCTTATAGGAAAAAGATTAGTAATGTAAAAATGTGCAAGGGGTCATCAGTTTACAAGATTCACTTGTTGCTGCTAGTAGCACTAGACTGGGAGTTTGGTCAGGGGTAGGTGGCTGAGAAGTCCATAACAGCCAGACCTGGGCCTACCCATTGATGCATTGGGCATTGAGTCCATCTAAACCCTCTATAGCTCAAATGTGTCTATAGAAGCACTGAACCTTGGGATGTGTCACTAATCACCACTATCTTGACAGGCCCGGGTGACCACTTGATTTCTAAGACAACTGAGATGCAAAGTCCAGCTATTTTGCAAGAATCTCAGGGCTACCACCATTGTCCTTGCATCAGGAGTGCTGCTCTCTGGGTTTTGACTCTTTTTTATAGTAGGTCTGATGGATATCAGGGGCAGTGAGAGCATTTATTTTCAGAAACTGTCTCATCTAGTGGGTGAGTTTTATCCTTCCTTTCCATTTCCATTTACTGTGGACAATACCTCCCCATCTCTCCTCTTTATTCCCTCTTCCCAAGGGTACTGTGTTAGTGTCCTAGGGCTGCTGCAACAAAGTATCCAAAATTGGATGGCTTAAATAAGAGATATTTATTGTCTCATAGTTCTGGAGTCTAGAAGTCTGAAATCAAGGTGTCGTCAGGGGCATGTTGTCTCTGAAGGATCTGGGGAGGACCCTTCTTTGCCTCTTTCTAGCATTTCACTGTTGCAGACAATATTTGATATTCCTTAGTTTGCAGCTGCCTAATTCAGATCACTGTCTGTTGTCACATGGGTTTCTCCATGTGTGCATTCACATCGTTTCCCTCTGTGTATGTCTGTCTCTGTGTGTCTTCTTATAGGAACACCAGTCGTATAGGATTAGGGTCCATCCTAAAGACCTCATCTCAACTTGATTACATCTACAAAGACCCTGTTTCCAAATAAAGTCACATTCACGGGTCCCAGAGGTTAGGACTTCAGCATATATTTCGGGGGATACACAATTCAAACCATTTCAAGTACCAAGGGTATGTTTTTAAAAATTCCTTCAATTATCTAAGTTTCCACCTTAGGAAATTAAAAAAAAGAACAAATTAAATCCAAAGTAAGCCAACAAAAATACACACAAAAAAGTAGAGCAGAAATCAGTGAAATTGAAAACAACAAAATCAATAGAGAACATTAATGAAACCAAAAGCTGGTTCTTTGAAAAAAATCAATAAAATTGATAAGCCAGTCTAAGTAAGAAAAAAAGAGAGGACCCAAATTATTAATTTCAGAAATGAAAGAGGGAACATCACTACACATCCCATAACAGGACAATAAGGGTATATGATGAACAGCTCTATGCCCACAAATTTGATAACTGGGTGAAGTGGACGAATTCCTTGAAAGACACAGTCTGCCAAAACTCACACAAGATATAGGCTTGATTAGGCCTGTGTCTATTGAAGAAATTGAGTCAATAATTAATAACCTTCCAAAACAGAAAGAACCAGTCCCAGATGAGTTCACTGGTGAATTCTACCAAATATTTAAGGAAGAAATTATAGCAATTTTCTAGAATCTCTTCTAGAAGATTGAATCAGAGGAAATACCTCTTAACTCATTCTGTGAGACTAGCACGACCCTAATACCAAAATCAGACAAAGACATTATAAGAAAACTACACCAATATTTCTCATGAACATACGTGCTAAAATCCTCCACAAAATGTTAGCAGATCACATCCAAAAATATATAAAAAGAATTATATACCACAACCAAGTGAGAGATTTATCCCAGGTATGAATACTGGTTCAACATTCAAAAATGAATTAATGTAGTCCATCACATCAATGGGCTAAAGAAGAAAAATCACATGACTCTATCAATAGATGCAGAAAAAACATTTGACAAAATCTAGCTCTCATTTATGATAATAACTCTCAGCAAGCTGGAAAAAGAAGGGAACTTTCTCAACCGGATAAAGACATCTACAAAAAAATGTGCAGATAACATTGTACCTAATCGTGAGAAACTAGAAGGTTCCCCACTAAGATCCAGGAAGAAGGCAAGGATATATCCTCTCACCACTGCTTTTCAACATCATACTGAATCACTCTGCTGTACACTAACACAACACTGTAAATCAACTATACTTCAATAAAAAAGATGTGATATCTATCTGTCTATGTATCTGTCTGTCTACACACAAGGGACCAGTATTCAGCCATAAAAAATAATGAAATCTTCCCGTTTGGAACAGCATGGATGGCATTAGTGAGGGCATTATGCTAAGTGAAATAAGTCAGACAGAGAAGGACAAATACCGATGCCGTATGATCTCACTTATATGTGGAATTTAAAGAAACAACAACAAACCAAGCTCATAGATACAGAGAACTGATTGGTGGTTGCCAGAGGTGGGGCTGGGAGTGGGAGAGGTGGGTAAGGGGTGTCAGGGAGTACAAACTTCCAGTTATAAAACAGTTAAGTCTTAGGGATGTGATTTACTGCACGATGACTGTAGTTGATTATACTGTGTTGCATGTTTGAGAGTCGCTAAGAGAGTGGATCTTGAAAAGTCTCCATCATAAGAAAAAAAAATCTGTAACTGCGTGTGGTGATGGGTGTTAGCTGGACTGACCGTGGTGATCATTTCACAACATATATCTGTATACAGATATTGGCTCATTGCCCTGTGCACCTGAAACTAATTTAATGTTGTATGTGAATTATAGCTCAATTAAAAAAAATACTAGCTTAAAAGAAAAAGAATAACCCAATTAAAAATGGGTAAAAGACCTGAACAGACAGCTACCACACCAAGGAAGGTATATGAATAGGAAATAAGCATATACAGAGATGTTTCACACCATATGTCACCAGGGAAGTGCAAATTAAAACAATAATGTCGTACCACTACACTATAGACCTATTAGAATGGCCAAAACCCAGAACACTGACAACATCAAATGCTGGCGAGCATGTGGAGCAACAGGGTCTCTCACTCAGTGCTGACAGAAATGCAAAATGGTACCGGCTCTTTGGAAGACAGTTTGGTGGTTCCCTATAAAGCTAAGCGTACTCTTATCATGCGATCCAGTAATTGTGTTCCTTGCTATTTACCCTGAGGAGATGACACTGTGTTCACACAAAAACCTGCACACAGACGTTTATAGCAGCTTATTCATAATTGCCAAACCTTGGAAACAACCAAGCTATCCTTTAGTCGGTGAAGAGATAAACTGTGGTACATCCAAACATGGAGTACTATCTGACACTAAAAAGAAGATTATTCAGAGCTGTCAAGCCATGAAAGACAGGGAGGAAACTTAAATGCATATTTACTAAGTGAAAGAAATCAAATGTGAAAAGGCTACATACTGTGTGAGTCCAACTATACGGCATTTTGGAAAAAGCAAACTATGGAGATAGTAAAAAGATCAGTGATTGTTAGAGGTTGGGGGCAGGGAGGGATGAATAAGGAAAGCACAGAGGATTTTTATGACAGTGAACTGTATGGTAATGGTGGATACCTGTACCTGTAAGTTTGTCTAAGCCCATAGAATGTGCGATACCGAGAAGAAACTCTAATGTAAACTATGGACTTTGGGTGATAATGATGTGTCAGTGTAGGTTCACCAATTGTAACAAACGCACCGCTCTGTGGGGGTATGTTGATAATGGCGGAGGCTGTATGTGTATGGGGGGCAGGGGGTGTGTGGAAACTCTCTGTACTTTCTGCTCAATATTGCTATGAACTTAAAACTGCTCTAAAAAATAAAATCTATTTAAAAGGGGAAAAAACTTTTGCTTTTCACTTTGAAGCATATATTACCAGTATTGATTTGGCATTAGAGAAACATGGATTTTGGAGTCTCTATCTGCCCTGATTTGGGGAAGTTGATCTCTCTGAGTCAGTTTTACCTATAAAGTAAGTTTAATATATAATACTAAATTCTAGGATTATTTTGAGTTCTACATGAGTTAGTGTGCGTAAGTGATATCTATATAAAGAAAACCTTCTGGGAGACAGGTGTTACCAAACTTGACTCCCTTCTTTGTCCTAGAACTCAAAATCCAATCCCCTTTTTTAATTGTTTGGTTTGTTTCTATTTTGATGTTCCTTGGGTGAATAAATTCTTATCCAGCATAATCCTTGGCTCTTGATACAATATCATTGATCCATGGTCTCTTTTAGTTAGTTTATTTGCATGTACATCCTAAATGAACACACATGAACTCACCCCCAACCCAAAGCTAGACCCTTATTGTAAATTACAATGACAGTGAGTTCCACCTATAGCCCACCTCCCCCAAAGCCCACCCACCATCCAGAACTTCAAACAATAGGAGAAGTATTACATTCAACCAGCAAAGACAAAATATACATCCACCCAAGCTAAGCCATCCTAGTGCAGCCACACCAACCACCAGAGCCCCAGATGACGTTTCTCTTCTTGTACATATGACATGTGACCTTCTGACTGCAACCAGCAAGACCAGCTGTGTAATGAAAATCCAGTGGAAAGTGAAAATGCAGGGCCTCTTTTTCAAAAGTTGCTACGTGTTTCAAGATGGTGACAGCAGAACACTAAACCAAAGGCAAAGCCTGCTTGGGGACCTGTGGGACTGCACTGGTCACACACCTGTGAAGCTGGCCGTGACAGCCACAGCCAGAGGAGTGCGTGCCTCTGTGCTAGTCAGGAGACACAACCATCTTCGTTCCCTGCCGGGAAAGTCTTTTAAAGTCCTATAATATAGTTTCTGCACCACTGAGAGCTGCCATTCAATTCACTGAATAAATGAATTGCCTGAGCCAATGGCTGATATGGGAATATAATGTAATTTAATTTCTTCTCCAAACACCAAATGAAGGAAAGAGAGGTAAAGTCAGCCTTTACAGGGACTTGAGGCAGCATTTATAATTGGGCCAAGTCTAGGTCTTGGAAAAAAGCATAAAAAAAGAATGATGCTTTAAAATGCATCAAAGACACAGGAAGAATGGTTGGCCTGAAACACCCATCATGCTCAGGGGAGTTGCCAAAAATTATGATTGCGAGTCAAGAAATAATAGGAGGTATAGAACAGCATTGCTCCAGTTGTGCTCTGAGGACTTTTTTGCACCTGAATGATCCCAGGCCAAGTGTTTAAAACATCTCTGGGCTCACTCCAAAACTGCTGGATCAGAACCATTATGCACAGAACCTTGGAATCTGAATTTTTAAAAAACCTTCCAGGAGACTCTTGCACGCAACAATGTTTCCAACTCACTGGCATAAAGGAACTGTGTCTATGACCTCATATTTCCTGAAGACTATTTCTCCCCAGTCTGTTAAAAATGTTATTTAGTAAGGCAGAAATCAGGATGCATATGCCCCAGTAGGCATTTAGAAGAGGAAATGTTGGATTGTGTTTGGGGAGAGGAGCACTGAGGGAGCTGGATATATGCTGAATCAATCTTCTGGAGTATCTCTTAGCTTCCCCAAATCTTTTCCCTGTGGCCTAGGAGCTACTTGAAATCATCCTCTACTTCATTCTGAGAGTTGCAGACTAACACTTAACACCTAACGCAGTCTCAAGACTATTGTATCAGAAGAAGGTGGCTATCCTGGTCATTTGCTAACCAGCCTGTTATTCATCCAACCTAGGGGTTTGCGTGAACCAGATAATTTCTAAGATCCGTCTCTAGTATCCTAACATGGTAGAAGCCACGTGGACCAGACCTCAGGAGACCTGCACTCAGTCCAAGCTCCAGCTCAATTAGTTCTTGGATTTTAAGTAAGTTCCTTAACTTTCCTGAGCTTTGAAAATTTGAGATAGGCATAATAAACTTACCATCAAGAGGTTTTCTGAGAATTAAATGAGAAAATGGCATTGAAAACACTTTGAAACATTTATATCAACAAAACATCAGGCATGGTTCCATATCTGTGAGTATAAACAATGCTACAATGAACACCTCTGTTGCAACTTGGGTACACTCTGATTATCCCAAGAAGAGGTATTATTTACTGGATTAAAAAGCATTATTTCAAGAAGTGGAATTTGGGTGTCAATAGATATGAATATTTTTAAGGCCTTTGATACATATTTGCCAAATCATCCTCTGCAAAAGTTATTCAAACTTACCTCCAACTTAGCATATGGTGTATAAGTATCATTTCCTACCACTCCAGTCAAAACTGGGTATTATGCTTTACGTTTGTAAATTTGATCTTGTTTAATGTTTCTTAAGCCTCTAGTGATGTTGACATTTAAACAATGTTTATAACACATTTGCATCTCCTCTTTTGTTGCACATATTCTCTTAGTGGGAGAACACACAGGGTCAGGAGTATATTAAGATCTCAAAAAATGCCCCACTGCTGTTATTTCCTTTGTCTACTTGTCTATTGGCATGACCAATATTTTTCCAAGTTTGTTACTTCACTCATCATTCTTTGTGGCATTTCTTGACACATAAAAAACGTTTTAGGGGCTTCCCTGGTGGCGCAGTGGTTGAGAGTCCGCCTGCCGATGCCGGGGACACGGGTTCATGCCCCGGTCCGGGAAAATCCCGGGCCCGTGAGCCATGGCCGCTGAGCCTGCACGTCCGGAGCCTGTGCTCCGCAACGGGAGAGGCCACAACAGTGAGAGGCCCGTGTACCGCAAAAAAAAAAAAACAAAAACGTTTTACATTGTATGGTGGTCAAAACATTTTAAGTGTGACATATGAGACAGCTAATATTTATAATATTATAAATACATTCTTTATCACATTTACAGCATGAATTGTCCTTCACTTCCCTCCCACCCCCTCACACACTTTTCAAAACTATACTTTGGAACAGTTTATATTGCATAGATACTGTAGGTTTTTCCAATTTTAAAATAATAGTCACAGGTTGAACTGCCTGGCCTTAGATTCTTATTTGGAGATAATTTAAACAAGTTTCCCATGGATATTACTTTAGGATTATTTTTTCTTGTCGACTTCATTTTAATAAACACTGTTTTCTATTTCGTAGAGGTTTTCAAATTTAAGGAAATATTTTAATTTTTAACTTCCCTTTCATGTTATCGCCACACTTTTCTTAATTTTATATGATTATGTTTTCTGTCACCTTTTCACTATATTTTCAAGCTGTATATCTATTTTCATTCTTTCAAAATTATTTACTGTTGGCCTACTAAATTCTAGGCAATGTTTTACGTGTTGAGGATCCCAGGGTCAACAAAATCGGCAGGATTCCTACCCTCACGATGCAAACATAGTCTAGTGTCATCTGTTTTGTTAATTGCTTCTCAAAGAAGGATTTATTTCTCAAAACTTTCCTTTACTTTAGTAATATGTTTATTGGCTTCATTATTTCCTTTTTACTATTTTCTCACATTAGTTTTCCTGAATTTTGTTCTAACATCCTTTCCTGAATGTTTAGTGTCTTCTTAGCTAATCATAATAGAAGTTAAGGCTATAAATTTGATCCTGACTGTAACATTAGTTCTAACCTGTAGGTTTAATTTGCAACATTCTCATTAAAAATAAAATTATGTATTTAACGTTTTCTGATTCTAGAAGTATTGACCTTTAAATTTGTAAACGCCTGCATTGCATTTGTTCCTAAAAAGTTTTTTTCTACCTACAGATCAAGAAAGTAGAAATTTCAAAAAAAAATTAAAAAAAAAAAAAAAGAAAGTAGAAATTTCTGATTTTTATTTTTAAAAACTCTTTAACTTGTTATTTTAATTACTTTTTTAGACTACATTAGGTAAGGATTGAATTTCATTTTTTTAATTTTTAAGTTGCTAACCGTGTTCTCAGCACTATTTATTAAATAATTCTTTTCCCACTAATTTGTGATGTCACTGTTTTCACGTTAGGTACTTATATCGCTTCTGTCTGTAACTAAGCAGTCTCCTTTATTTAGGTGTGTTTATATTTTAATTACCCTAAGTTTATAATGTGTTTTAAGGACTTTATTATTACTCATCTTTAAAAGAAATTATTAGCTCTTCCACCTATTTATTTTTTCAGATTATCTTTAGAATCACCTTGTCAATATATTAAAAAAACTATGGAAAGTTATTAGCCTTTCATTGAATCTACAGTCAATTTGGGGTAAAAATGTTATATTTACAACACTGAATAGATTTTCCATCCAGGAACATGACAAGTTTCTCCAAGTCTCTTAAGTTATTTATCTTTAGATGTCTATAATAGTTGTCTTTTTTTTTTTTCCTTGAATGGATTCTTACATTTTTTTGCTAAGTTTATTCCTGGATATATATTATACATATTTGTACACATAAACGTAACATACAAGGTTGTCTATACATGCAGTTCCAGGACCTCTGTGTGGATACCCAAATCTGAGGATGCTCAAGTGCCTTATGTAAAATGGCATAGTATTTTCATATTACCTGTGCACACCCTCAGGAATAATTTAAATGACCTCTAGATTACTTATAATACCTAATACAATGTGAATGCTATGTAAGTAGTCATAAATACAATGTAAACACTATGTAAATCATCAGAGTATGGCAAATCGAAGTTTTGCTTTTTAGAACACTCTAGAATTTTTTTTTTTTGATCTGCAGTTGGTTGAATCCACACATACATACAGTGAATTTTTCTCCTACTAGGTATTGCCATTAATAAGGAGGTTTGCATTTATTTAGTTACATCTCTCAAGCTGTTGAGTTTTTCTTTTTAATATAGGCTTTATTTTTAGAGCAGTATTAGGTTCACAGCAATATTGAACAGAAAGTCGAGAGAGAGGTCTTATATACACCCTGCCCCGACACATGCACAGCCTCTCCTATTATCAATAACCCCCACCAGTGTGGTATATTTGTTACAAATGAACCTACACTGACCCAGTATTACCACCCAAAGTCCATAGTTTACGTTAGAGGTCATTCCTGTGTTGTCCATTCTACAGGTTTGGACAAATTTCTAGTGACATGTATCCACCGTTACAGTATCACATAGAATCATTTCCCTGCACTAAAACCCCTCTGTGCTCCTTCTGTTCTTCCTTCCCTCTCCCCACCATCCCTGACAGTCACTGATATTTTTACTGTCTCCATACTTTTGACTTTCCAGAGTGTCACGTAGTTGTAATCATATCGTATGGAGCCTTCTCAGATTGGCTTCTTTCTCTTAGTGGCGTGCATTTACGCTTCCTCCATGTCTTTTCATGTCTTGTTAGCTCATATCTTTTTAGTGCTGAGGAATATTCTATTGTCTGGATATACCACAGCTTATTTATTCATTTACCTACTGAAGAACCTCTTGGTTGCTTCCAAGTTTTGGCAATTATGAATAATGCTAATGTAAACATCTACGTGCAGGCTTTTGCATGGACATAACTTTTCAACTCCTTTGGATAAATACCAAATAGTGGGATCGCTGGATTATATGGTGAGAATATGTTTAGTTTTGTAAAAAATTGCCAGACTGTCTTCCAAAGTGGCTGTACCATTTTTCATTTCTACCAGCAGTGAATGAGAGTTCCTATTGCTCTACGTCCTCGCCCGCATTTGGTGTTGTCAATGTTCGGAGTTTGGCCATTCTAACAGGTGTGTAGTGGTATCTCACTGTTGTTTTAATTTGCATTTCCCTGTTGACATATGATGTGGACCACCTTTTTATATGCTTATTTGCTACCTGTATATCTTTTTTGGTGAGATGTTTGTTAAGGTCTTTAGCCATTTTTAAATCAAGTTGTTTGTTTTCTTATTGTTGAGTTTTAAGAGTTATTTGTGTATTTTGGATAACAGTCAACTATCATATATGCCTTTCTGAGTTCTATTTTTTGGTTATACTTCTAGTTTTAGCTGGTCATTCTGGGATTTCTGGGTAGACGATTATGTAGTACCTTGACAATAGGTATTTTCTCTCTTTTTAAAGCTATTTCTCTCACATGTCTTATTGCATTGGCTACAATTTGCAGAATAATGTTAAAGAGGAGTGGTGATAATGAGCATTCTTTCCTGGTCATATCTCATATGGATCTTCCTGGAGCATTTCAGTTTAAAATATGATTCTAATTATTGCTTTGAGATTTATATTATGTGTTCTTTAAAGAAAGTAGTCTTTCTCCCTTACAGTAAAGTATTATTTCTTATTTAAGGCATACCAGTTGTTGAAGTCCCACAATGTGCTGACATTACAGTACAAAGGAAGGAACGGAGGCACAGCAAAATGAAGTTCCTGGCCTATTTCAAGCTAGAACTAATACTCTCATTTCCCAGCAAAATGAGGTCTACACTTTTCTCTTTTTCTCTAAATTTAAATTAACCTTGCAGTAATTCTGCCTTCATTAAAGCTGTCTTCTCTCAATTTTATCCGGACTAAATTTGCAAAATTTAGTAATGCTCTAATGATCCTTATTTATCACATTTCATTGACCAAGATTCTGAGTTTTCCAAATCATTGCCTATAAAGAGGAAAGAAAAATGGACAAGAAGAAGAAGAAAAAAAGAAAATACAAGGTATTCTTGTTTGTGCACATTCTCATCTCCCTTCTCTGGCCTTCCTGGAACGCTCAGGCTTCTGCTCTTGTGGGTAAAGTGGCGCAGGTTGTGCTCTTCTGAGGAGGGACTGCCTTTGCCCTCTGGGGTCCAGTCGCTGCTGGTGTCACCATGTCTGTCTGATTTGCTGAAGCTCACTACAGTAGAATTTGAAAGTTACAGAAGGTCACTGCGTTTATTTTCTCTCTCAGTGAGTCTTGCCATTTATTAAAAGGGGGTCTTCTTTTTTCTTATGGTAGTATAATTTCTTTTTGTAATGTGTACACTACAAATACGGTTGGGTTGGTTTTCATTTTGAGGCTTGAGGACACACAATAGCAATTTTATTTCTACATGATGTGCTCTCTGGAGAGGCAATTATTTTGGGAGTGGTATGTATGGATCTTTTAATGTTTAGTGTTTTATTTTGTGCACTAGCTGCTTGCAGGGCTTTGGAGAGCCATCTCTCTTCGTGCTGCACCCATGGCGGCATTTGTGTGTTTTCCCACGTTCTCACTTCTATGTGGGCTGTGGGTTGTAAGAGCCAGAGGGGACCCTTGGAGCCGTGTGGTCCAGCATTTCCCAGAACCAGTCCAGGAGACACTAATTTTGAAAGATGATCTTTGCCGAAATGGTCTAGTGGTCAAACCCACAGATCTGCAATGAATAAAGGGAAGTCTTGCAATTAAAAAAAAAAAACAAAACATGTTTCACTTATTTTAACCCAGAGTCTTCCAAACATTTTATCTTATAGCCCTTTCCTTGCCTAACAACAGTATTACGTCTGCAAAACACTATGAAAAGCATATTGCCCCCCTCCCCACTTCTCATAGAAGAGTCTCACCGCTTCCTTGGTTAAGTAGTAAATTGAACATTATATTGAAGCCTCAGGTTGATCGTGTGACGTTATTTATAATTGTGACTACGTTTATGGTGCCACCTCTGTGTAAATATGACCCCATAACATCTATGGAGACATATCCCTTTCCTTTGTGTGAGTTCAGCCCATCTCTGCTTTTGTTGTTTTCATGAACACTTCCAGATATTCTTGCATCTTTGAACTCGTGTTGCCTGTGGACATCTGTGCTGTGTGCATCCTACCTGACCCCTCAGGTCAGGTCCGGGGCCGGTCAGAGGCTGTTCTTGCCCAGGCTGCTTGCTCTGTGAGGCGTGTTTCCATCTGGGGGAGGGTTAAACAGCGCCCAGCAATCCTGCGGCCAGAGTCCTGAGTAGACCAATTCCGTCCCCAAGGCCCTACATCCCAGGCCAGTCGATCTGCCAAAGTGCTTGGAGCTATTTTTCCAGGAAGGACGAAAAGGTTCAGCGCCTCTTTTATCCTCCTTGCTTCAATCTCCCTTTAACCAGGGCAAGCAGTCCCCAGAGACCTCAGGGGGGTTAGGAGTCCAGAGCAAAATCATTGTCGCACACAAAAAGTTAACAGCTGCCTGTGGCCAGATGACAGTGGTGGCCCAGAACCCGGAATGTCTGTGATTGTATCAAGCGAGCCTTATCCTCCGCCCCAGCCTCCCAGGGTACTCAGGTTAAAATGCAGATTCTTACAAGTGTACAGAATGAGCAGTTCCCCTTGAGGTGGGTCTTGTGAATCAACTTTTTTTTAAAGAAACCCATCCAGGTGATTGCTTCGTCCTAGAAAGTGTGATATGGTTTATTTCCAGAGGTACGAGTTCGAGCATCACCGTGAAGTATAGCACCGATTATTTTTTTCCCTCCTCTCTCCTTTCACTGGTTCTGAAAAAGAATCACTGCCCACTCACCAACCCCTCCCTCCCTTCATCTGTTGAGGAGTCTGCTAACCTCCTCTTCTGTTCCCAAGAAAGACCCTGCTGCTTGGAAATGGTGGGAGCAAACAAAACAAAGAAACAATAAAGAGCCTCGTGAAGCTGCTTAAAATAAACTATAATAAAGGGACGCTTCCTTTACCCTTAATGTCTCCCCTGTAGCCTCCAGACAGCCCCAAACAGCAACTGTAAAACAAAGAAACGGAAGGCTCTTCTCCCGTGCCTCTGAAAAAGTCTGCCAACCAGAGGTATAGTCTTGCCTCCCACTGGCTGTGTTCACAGGGTAGACTGGTTCCCCAGGCTCTGCTGTACTGATGCAGCTGGACACCAGGCAAAGCACTCCTCAGTTATTCAGGGGGCCGTATGAACAACAGAGCAAGTAAACATAACATCAAATTCACTGCTGGCTTCCTAAGAGAAAAAGTAGAAAGGATCATTTCATCCATTCATAAGTTAGAAATACAAAACTATCCCCCCAATACACAGAGAACTTCTTTACGTGTAAACTTGTTGATAAGATGGCTGAGAGAGGATTTGGGCTCCTGGCATCTTTCTTAAAGAGTATGAGCATTATCTTACTCATAAACACATAGAAATAAGCACTTGTTGAGCACCTACTCTGTGTCAGATGCATAATATTCATGCAATACATATACGGTAGTTTACGTTTATTAACACTTATTATGTGACGGGCACTGGGTAAAAGAGTTTACTCTTTTATCTCACTTAACCCTTACAACAACCAGAGGAGAAACGAGTGTAAAAGAATTTCTTTTTTACAAAACAGAAATAGAGTCACAGATGTGGAAAACAAACATGGTTACTGGGGAGAAAGCGGGGGTGAGGGGCAGGGTACACTGGGAGGTTGGGGCGGACATACACACACTACCATATATAAAGTAGGTGACTAATGAGGACCTGCTGTGCAGCACAGGGAACTCTTCTCAGTACTCTGTAATGACCTGTATGGGAAAAGGATCTAAAAAAGAGTGGATATATGTATATGTAGAACTGATTCACTTTGCTGTACAGCAGAAACGAACACAACATTGTAAATCAACTAGACTCCAATAAAAATTTTTTTTTCAGAAAGCATATACCCATTTTACAGTTGAGAAAGCTGAGGCTTACGGTGTTTTGAGGTCACCGATTTATAAGCTTCTGAACTGGAAATAAAAACCAAACCTAAGTCAAGGCTCCATGTTTTAAAATCCCCTTTATTATAAACTATTTATTATAACTTTCCTAACTAGTACCTGTTTTCGTAACCAAGATATTCTGTGGCCCAGGAAAGGGGAAGCAGGTCGGAGGAAACCAGCTCCTGGAGGTTCCCTACCTCCAGGACAGAGCTGGGGCTTCTGTCCACCCATCACAGCAGCTCCCGTCCAGGGACCAGGACCTCAGAGAAGAGCCCAGGAAGTCACTTCCAGGAGAACAAGCAGGTGCCCTGGGCACCCTGCCTCTCTCTGCCTGGATCCTTGAAAGTGAAGCTGGATTGACTATGCTATATACTCCATCTCAGCTTTTTAATTTTTCCTTTTCATTGGAAGGATCCCCAATAACAACTACTTTCAAATTGAAGTGCTACCACGTGTAGCCGAACAGTGCTAACCCAGGTCCCGTATCAGAAACATCCTAAATCTGTTTGCATGGAGATCACAGATCGCCTCTGGGAAGACAGAAGTTTTGAAGAATTTGCTATTATTCTAAAAGGGCAGAGCGATGATAAACCTTAGCATCTGAACACAAGTAGCCTGCTCTGCAGTGAGAAAAGCAAGAAGCAGACGACAGAGTTTTTTTTTGTGTGTGTGGTACGCGGGCCTCTCACTGTTGTGACCTCTCCCGCTGCGGAGCACAGGCTCCGGACGCGCAGGCTCAGCGGCCATGGCTCACGGGCTCAGCCGCTCCGCGGCATGTGGGATCTTCCCGGACCGGGGCACGAACCCGTGTCCCCTGCATCGGCAGGCGGACTCTCAACCACTGCGCCACCAGGGAAGCCCAACGACAGAGTTTTGATTAAGGATCCCTGTCTGTGTTTACGGAAGGAAGTGCAGATAGAAATAGCCGAGTCTTGATGAGCATAGAGTTTCTTCCCCCATCCCCTTCCAAAAGCCCGCCCCCAAAACCTCTTTTCTTTCAGAGCAGCTTTAAACAACAATAATTGCTTTAATCCTTATGCAAAGAATTGTCTTCTCATCCCAGGGCATACTAGCCGTCAGCCAGCGTGTCAATTTCTGCCCCTTGGGACCCCCCCTCCCTTGGATCCACCAGGTGCAAAAGACACCAAGCTACCCAAGCCCCTGGGCTTGGTTTATTTGTTTGAGGGGGAGGTTGACTTTACTGCTCTCCCCCCTGCCGACCATCCTAAATCACACTGCCTTTCTAACCTGTGGGATTGGAAACTTCAAAGGGCCGGGTCAGAGCCCTACTTAGCATCTGTGAATGCCCAGCAACCCAGGAACTTGAAAGGGAATGTCATCAACTCCCTTGAGAAATTGCCATTAATTTTGTAGCCTCTGGTCCTGCCGGGAAAGCCTGGGGACACGTGTGATCTTCGTCTTCATTTCTGCTTAGGTTCTAGCAAACACTGGAAACAGCACTAACGAGCTCTACAATCCATAGCATCTGGAAAAGTCTGCAATGGATGTTGAATTTCGTCCTTGGAGTCAACCTACAGTTAAGGAAGGAATCTGGTCCCAAGCGGTGGGAGGCAACTCAGGAAAGACCACCACGGAAAATAATCAGTCTGAACTGTTGCAGAATTATGGGTGAAAATTATATTTCTTTTATTGTCTAGGAAGCACATCAGAAAACGTCAGCAGGTTTAAATATGCAGTCCTGGGTGAGAAGTCATTTCATGGACAAATGCTCAGGTTTTCTGAGCGATGGAAAACTTTGTTTTAAGCTCTGTCTCAACCTGGAAGGGGCTTTTCCTTTCACAAGAAAGATGCAGCCCCCCTCCGGACCCCCTACCCACCCACGCCCTAAGGAGGCCAAGATGAGAGCTCCAGGCTTGCAGCGCAGAAACCCAGGCAGCCTCTGAGCCGCTCACTAGGTGGAGGAGACCCGCTTCCCTTAGCATGGCTGGTGAGACTGTTCTTTGAAGTCTCTGTTGCTGAAAAGCTGGTGTCTGGGCAATGGCAGGATCAGGATGGAGCACGGAGAGAAAGCCCAGATATCAGTGATAAGGCCTGGATCTTGAGAAGGTCCAGACCACTCCTTCCCGCCGGCCTCATGGGGTGCAGGTAACTGAGGAACGCTGGTATTTATGTTTCAAGTAAATTGATGCAAATTCCTGTCTTTCTGTGAAGACGATCCATCAAGGTCTAGAAGGGGCTTTGACTGCTTTAGGGCAGTAGGACCCTGTCTCAGGGAGTGTGGCAGGACGGAGAATGCAGGGAAGGAGAGAACAAGCATGGAAGCTTTCAGGCTCCAGCTCACCTCCCCAGCCCTGGAGGGGGCCAGGACCCCTACTGGAGAGAGGAGTGAAACTAGGATTCACAGCGTTCCCAGAGCTGAACCCAAGGAGCATTTACACAATAGTTTAGGACATGCACTCAGGACTGCGTTAACTTCTCGCGTTAACCCTCACTTCTAGGTGCAATTTTTTTCTTTCAGTTTTATGGAGGTGTAATTGACTGTACAGCACTGTATAAGGTATACAGCATAATGCTTTTTAAAATTTTTTATTGGAGTATGGCTGATTTACAATGTTGTGTTAGTTTCTGCTATACAGCAAAGTGAATCAGTTATACATTTATATATATATATCTCCACTCTTTTTTAGATTCTTTTCCCGTATAGGTCATTACAGAGTATTGAGAAGAGTTCCCTGTGCTATACAGCAGGTCCTTTTTAGTTATCTATTTTATATATAGTAGTGTGTATATGTCAGTCCCAATCTCCCAATTTATCCCTGCCCCCCACCCCCTGCTTTACCCCCAGTAACCATAAGTTTGTTTTCTACATCTGTGACTCCATTTCTGTTTGGTAAATAAGTTCATTTGTACCACTTTATGACTTACATTATGAAGTGATCACCATAATAGTTTCAGTGAACATCCATCATCTGATATAGATCTAACATGAAAGGAATAAAGGGCTTCGCTGGTGGCGCCGTGGTTAAGAATCCGCCTACCAATGCAGGGGACACAGGTTCGAGCCCTGGTCCAGGAAGATCCCACATGGCGCAGAGCAACTAAGCCCGTGTGCCACAACTACTGAGCCTGCGCTCCAGAGCCCGTGCTCCACGACAAGAGAAGCCACCGCCATGAGAAGCCCGCGCACCGCAAGGAAGAGTAGCCTCCGCTCGCCAAAAGCTCGTGCAGAGCAATGAAGACCCAACGCAGCCACAAGTAAATAAACAATAAATAAATACATTTATTTGAAATAAAGAGATATTTTTCCCTTGTGATGAGAACTCTTAGGACCTACTCTCAAGACAACTTTCCTATGTAACACACAGCAGTGTTAATTATCTATAGCATGTTGTGTGTTACATCCCTGGTACTTATCTATCTTATAACTGGGAGTCTGTACCTCTTGACCACCTCATCCAGTCCCCCCTCCCCCCAAACCCTGCCTCTGGTGGCCACAAATGTCATCTCTTTTTCTATGACTTTGTTTTGAAATACAATTAACCTACAACACTATGTACACAACATAGGAATTTGGTAGTTCTATACATTTTTAAATGATCGCCATAATAAGTCTAGTTGTCATGTGTCACCATACAAAGATATTACATAACTACTGACTATATTCCCCACACTGTACATTTTATCCCCGTGACTCACGTATTTTGTTGCTAAAAGTTTGTACCTCTTAATCTCCCTCACTTATTTCTGTCCTCCCCCAACTCCCCTTCTTTCTGGCAACCACCTATTTGTTCTCTGTATCTATGACTCTGTTTCTGTTTGGTTATGTTTGTTCATTGGCTTAGTTTTTTAGATTCCACATGTAAGAGAAATCATACAGTATTTGTCTTTCTCTAACTTATTTCACTATGGCATTCGAGGCCCATACATGCTGTTGCAAATGTGAGAATTCCATTCTTTTTTACAGCTGAAAAACATTCCATTGTATATATTGTATACACCACATTTTCTTTAACCATTCATCTATTGATGGGCACTTTGGTTGTGTCCATATCTTGGCAGTTGTAAATAGTGCTGCAATGAACACAGGAGTGCATATATCTTTTCTAATTCACGTTTTTGTTTTCTTCAGATAAATACCCAGGAGTGGAATTGCTATATCATATAGTAGCTCTATTTTTAATTTTTGGAGGAATCTCCTTACTGTTTTCCATAATGGCTGCACCAATTTACATTCCCACCAACAGTACTCTAGGATTCCCTTTTCTCCGCATCCTTGCCAATACTAATTTGCTGTCTTTTTATAGCGATTCTGACAGGTGTGAGGTGAGATTTCACTGTGGTTTTGATTTGCATGACCCTGGTGATTAGTGATGTTGAACAGCTTTTCATGTGCCTGTTGGCCTGTATGTCTTCTTTAGAAAAATGTCTATTCAGGTCCTATGTCCATTTTTTAATTGAGCATTTTAAGTATACAATTTTATTTTCTAAGAGGTATTTACTTTTTCATTAAGTCTTTTAAAAAAAACCCTGTAAAGTATCCCCTTAAACAGTTCCAGTCATGAATTTTTATTATTGTTATTCTAGCATGGGACTGTACTGTTTTATTTAGTATTGTAAAATACAGGAACGTACAAATCAGAAAAAGAATGTCTCTGAATTTCATCCTTCTGAGATAACCGCCATTAATCACTGGTAGTCTTCATTCCAAAGAATTTTTCTATGCTTATGGAATCTTTTCTGTTTGTGAAAATAATCTAGGCAAAGTACTTTAGAGCTGGCTTTAGGTAAGTAAAACAACACACATATTTTAAAACACACACACACACAATACTGCAGACTGGACCACAGTATATATTCTAAACCGCAAATCGTCTTCTCGTTAACAACTTCATAGTATCTCATTGATAATTGATTTAACTAACCTTTAGGTGTTTTTCAAACTTTTTTTGCAATTAAAAATAGTAATGCAATGAGGACTTCCCTGGTGATGCAGTGGTTAAGAATCCGCCTGCCAATGCAGGGGACACAGGTTTGAGCCCTGGTCCGGGAAGATCCCACATGCTGTGGAACAACTAAGCGTGCATACCACAACTACTGAGCCCGCGCTCTAGAGTCTGCATGTTGCAACTACTGAGCCTGCGTGAAGCAACGAAGACCCAATGCAGCCAAAAATAAATAAATTAATTTAAAAAATAAAAATAATGTTGCAATGAGATTTCTCTAACCAGTACCTTTTCATATTTATGCTATTATTTCTATAGGATAAATTCCAAAGAGTAGGATTTCGGGACCAGAGAATATGGGCATCTTTCAACTTTGATTTCTTTAAATTTTTTACTTCCCTGTTGCCTTCCAATGTGCCACTAGTTCAATGTACATATCCAACTCCCTGATAGTTTTTACTTCTCATACCTCTGCTACCCTAAGGATCAGCATTCTTTTTTAGTCCTTATCAATTATGGGGGGAAAATACACTGAATATTCACAGTGATTATCACAGGGGCAGTTATATTTTTGTTTGTTTTCTTTAGTTTCCAGATTTTGTACCATGATTGTAAGTAATCTTATAACTTATTAAAATAAAGATGAACTGCTAAATAGCTTTCGTGGTTGAGAGAAATCACCTCTAAGTAGAGAGTAGAAAAGGTTTAGTGAAGATTGCAAGGCAGGAAAATGTCTGGCTCCCAATGGATGGGTAGAATTTCTGCCCGGGCAGGAAAGCTGGAGAGAAATGCTGAGACCCAGGGAAAGAGGTGGAGGTGTTGCTGGGCAATGGGGACCAAGGATTTCTGTCCAAGGAAGACTCTGGTGGGGCTGGGGTTTAGGAAGAAGACTCTAGCAGCAGGCTGTGGGAGAAACGGAGCCTGGAGAGACCAGCCCTCAGATCATTTCCCAAGTCCAGGTAGGAGGTAATGAAGGTGTAAACTCAAATACTGGCAGGGGCTGGAGAGGGAACCATCGCAGTTCACTGCGGTCAGGAGTGTCAGCTCTTCCGGGGCCAGCCTCTCCCCCACATCAGCAAAGGAAGCTGCAGTTGCCCTTCACAGAAGCAGCTCCAGGCGAAATGGAGCAGGGCCCTATGGTCCCTCCCCACCCCCATGTCTTCCGCCTGCCTTTCGTCTGCAGAAAAACTTTAGTCAAAGAATAAATTTAATCAGAGAAATGAGGAAATGCAGAAGCAAAGGAAAGCAGTCGAACAGGACAAAATGTAATAGTTTAGTCATTAAGCAAAGTCAGGGACCTTTCGTTCTTCCTCAAGGGCTACAGATAATATTCTGAGCCACATCCTTTGAGCTGTTCTGTAGAGACTGAAACCCACACCAAGTGCAAGAAGTTAACTGCACGATGACTAGACTGTAGCCATGACATAAGCTGCCACAATTCCGAGAACTGGCCTCAAAGAAGTGGGAACAAACCGACCCTGGAACTGAAGACTAACTGTCCTTAAAACAATCAAGATGACGCTGATCAGGTCACTGCGTGGCCAATTTCAGGATGACGGTCAGAGCCGACTGTGCTGCTCTGTGCGTAGCCCCCTCCCTCCACCTTATATGCCCCCGAAACTCCCCTTGAAAAGCTCTTGCCCCGATTGTCAAGGGGAGTTGGGCTTTGTTTTCCTGTTGTTCGTTTTTTTTTAAATAAGTTCATTTATTTTTGGCTGCACTGGTTGCTGTGTGCGGGCTTTCTCTAGTTGCGGCGAGCGGGGGCTCCTCTTCGTCGCGGTGCGCGGGCTTCTCACTGCGGTGGCTTCTCTTGTTGTGGAGCACGGGCTCAGTAGTTGTGGCACACAGGCTTAGTTGCTCCGAGGCATGTGGGATCTTCCCGGACCAGGGCTCGAACCCGTGTCCCCTGCGTTGGCAGGCGGATTCTAAACCACTGCGCCACCAGGGAAGTCTGGGAGTTGTGAGCCCATCCCCTCCCCCAGTTGCCGGCCTCTGAAATAAAGCAAACTTTCCTCTGTACCAACCTTGCCTCTCCAGTATTGGCTTTAGAGCAGCGAGCAGCCGGATCCCACTTTCAGTAACACAGGGACATAAGCAGCTTTTTCTAGCTCAGCTATTTGTGAAAAATAAATCTGAGTTTGGGAAGCCTGGAAGCACTGTGCAATTTCTCATTCGAGAGAGGTCATGGTCAGGCTAGCAAAAAGAGGGTAATTTCAACTACAATGAGTGCCTTTTCCCTCGGGAACATTGCATTTCTCCAAAACATCAAAAAAATGCATTGTTTTACCAGTTTCATTTTTAGATCAATGTTTCCCAAGGCAGAAAAGAAATGACAGTTTAGGGGGAAACAAAACAGCAGCCATTGAAACTCTCGCCACCGGCCCTTCTTTCAATCACCAGAACGGAGTGTCCAGGAGACAGCACAGTTCTTATTTCTCCTTCATTTCTTTGTTCTAAATGCATTCTTACCATCCACCTGTTCATTCCTCAAAGGGGCCATAGAAAATAGCCCCAAAGAATGCTCTGTCAGAGATTAAGTAACTCGGTTATGGGGATGGCATCTTAAAGGTAAGTCTTTGGCAAAAAAATAAATAAAAATGACCCCCAAATTTGTCACTTATAACCACAAAGCTTTGTTTCTTGCATGAGTTACATGTTGGCAGAGGGCTGGCTCTGGCCCTGGCTCTGTTACCCCTTGTCTACAACCAGATCTGAGGGGCCAGCTGATCTAGGGGCCAAGGTCTTCTCATGATGAAGGGAACGAGCAAGAAAGCATTAAAACAGAACGAAACAAAACAAAACCTGACAATGGATCTGAAAGCATCAGCTAGGGACAAGCAGGCTGTGTCACTTTTGCTCACATTTCACTGGCCAAAGCAAGCCCCGCCTCAAGCCTCCCCAGTGGGATGGAAAGTGGACATCACCCAGCCAAGGTGGCACAGCCACAAGCCAACGGGGCCTCCATATAAGCTCATAGGGGAAGAGGATCAATAGTGCGGAGGCTGCCGCATGGCAGTGGCCGAGGGGCTGGCATTAGAACCCACCTCTCGGGCTCTGATGTTTTAGCTCTTTCTACTGCTCTGCTCTTCCTCTCAATACCCTTCATGGTGCTCATTGATCGGGGCTCTGTTCCCAGATCTGTGCCTTAGATTCCTATCCTTTGGGTGGGATGCTGTTCCATGTTGTAAAGGACCACTTAGGACCACCAAATTTCCTCCCACAAACCAAGGCCTCTGGACTGTGCCTCAAAGGCTAGAATTACCCACAGGCGTGAAAAGTGACTCAAGTCCAGTTCAAGCTCAGCTTTCTTTCTGGATACATGAATCTGGGTTGTTGACTTTCATCCCTCCTCAGGACCGACGACCAGTCTAGTCTCTCCTACCGTGGTCCTCACTCTTCCCAGCTTCTTCCAACTTTCCATCACCCCACTGTGAGGTCCCAACCTACTGTGCAGCCAAGTAGCAAAGAGAGGAGAGGAAAGAGGGCAGGTCTCTGCCACTAAGCGTGTCTGCCTCCCCAGGGTCCTCCATAAAGGAGCATGTGCTGCAGGAGGGACCACCCTCCCCATCCCTGGGGGACCTGCGGAGGTGAGAGCTTATTTCCAATTCTGCCCCGTCTGGGCTGGCACTTTTTCCATGTCCAATGACCAAGAGTCAGTTTTATGAGCTGCAACAGTGAGGTTTGTGCAAACAGGTTTTCTGAGTAATTATAATTTGCCCAAGAACAAACAGTGCTTTGCAACTGGCAAAATCAGTCAGGTTCTCAGAAGACGTGATGTGGGTGAGTAAAAGTCTGGGCTGGCTGTCAAGGGACCTGGAAGTTTAACTCTTTGACCCAACAGTCGAGAGGTACCAAACCAAACAAACCAAACCAGGATGACTTAAAACAAGAAAGGTAATTTAGACAACCCAGAATCTAAAAGAGGAAGAGCAGCCACAACCTCATCATTTTGACTATTATTATCTTAAGCATTTTCTCCAGTTTTTCTTTTCGTCTGCATATAGAGTCTAAACGCTAGTTTCCATAAACTTTGGTATCTAGGTTTTTAAAATTAACATCAATCAATGTTCTTCATAATGGTTGCTTTTGCTGGC
Source organism: Monodon monoceros (assembly GCF_005190385.1). Classification (NCBI taxonomy): domain Eukaryota; kingdom Metazoa; phylum Chordata; class Mammalia; order Artiodactyla; family Monodontidae; genus Monodon; species Monodon monoceros. The sequence continues at coordinate 6,162,382 of NW_021703772.1, read as the reverse complement.
TGGATAATTACTATTACTCTATTACTGAGTGCATTGCTTGCATTTTCTGTAGCTTTTCCTTAGCCGACCCGCTTAATGCTGAGCAGTGAGGTGATTTTTATTTTATATGTTGGCAATAATAGAGAACACTTTTGTGAACATATTTTTACATTCCTATTTGTGCACTGTTAAAAGAGAAACTGAGGCATACAGTCAGTATCCTACATACGAAAGAGCTCCGTTCCAAGAAAGCGCTTGTAAGCCCAATTTGTTCGTAAGTCCGACAGATTTAGCCTGAGTACCCAGCTAACACCATCAGCTATATAGTACTGTACTGTAATAGGTTTATAATACTTTTCACACAAATAATACATAAAAACAAACACAAAAAGTAAAGAAAACATTTTTAATCTTACAGTGCAGTCCCTTGAAAGTACAGCAGTCCAGTGCAACAGCTGGCATATGGGGGCTGGCATCGAGTGAACAGGCAAGAAGAGTTACTGACTGGAGGAGGGAGAGGAGGTGGGAGATGGTAGAGCTGAAGGGTCCTCAGCAATAGGAGACGGAGGGCCAGATGCAATGTCACTCACGCCTGACGCTGATGGCACAGGTTCTGGTTCCTTGCTGGATTCAATTCTATCCATCCTCTTGAAAAAACGATCCGGTGATGACTGGGTAGTAGCTCTTTTGGGCTCATCATAGATGACACGGTAGCACTGGATTGAATTCTCAACGGCCGCTGCAACCTTCGTGTACCATTCTATGTTCTACGTTCTACGTGCCTCAAAAACTAACAGTGCCTCCTCAAATAAAGAAAACCGCTTGCTTCCAGACATCCTGGGTTTGAAATAAAGAAACTCTACTACTGTACTTTATACGGTCCTGTACAGTGAAGGACACAGGAGCACAGCCACTTGTAGAGGATGCACGCACGTGACAATGTACAACAGATATGTGAACTAACTTACGTGATTGGACATGCAAATGCACGTTCGCATCTTTGAAAGTTCACAACTTGAAGGTTCGTAGGTAGGGGACTTATTGTGTTAAAAATTGTAAGAGTTTACCTGAGTAAAAATTGATTTGCGTGGAGCAGCCCCCAACCGGAAGTGGTTGGGAATACTGCACCCCCAGAAGCCAGGGAGAAACTTCTATACAGAAAAAGGCAGAAGCAAAATAAGGCAACTGTTTATTGGCTACGGCTTAAAGCCTACGTGGCTGTTTGTGTCTGGTCGTCCTTAACGTTTGGATTTTGTAACCTTGGGGCATTTACAGGCTCAGATTTTGTTTGCGTACATAGGGGCCTTGGCATCAGAACCACATCAGTCTAACAGCTTCCTTGTTTAATTAACTTAACAGCATCACTAAGAGCTGGGGGCTGTCTGATTTTTTAGGCACAGAAGCTGGATTCCCAAGAGTAGGGATAGAAAAGGGTACCGAATATTTACAAGAAGCCTAAGAAAAATGATGCTACTTTTCTTATATGTTTTGGCAACTGTAGGAAAGGTTCACTTCAAGAGCTCATGACAGCCTACAATGGGGCATGTTATAAGAATAAAACTTGGATGAAAGTGTCTTCCTATCCTTTCTACGCAAGCTTATTTGCGGGATAAACAGATCCTCCCTAAAAGCACTCCTGGAGGAAATTCTCCCTGGGGTATCGATATGTTTCTCCTCTGAAGAGCTTGTTACATTTTATTTAATGAACATCATGAATCCTGCAAACTAGCAGGGTTCACACCTTGGCTTCGCACATTTAAGGCTCACCTCTAGCAAGTATTTGGGATCCTTTGTTACACAGTTCTCTGCTAATCTCACCTTTGCCTTCATTTCCAGTATGCTGTTGCTATCTAAGATAATGTTTAAAGAGTTTTTAACAATGTGCAAAAAAAAAAAAAAGGGGGCAGAACACAAAAAAATGAACACTATACAAAATAGCATCTTTAAAAAACCAGAAAGAAATGTGTCTGAGGTTAAAAGTGAGTGTTTGGGGAAGCAGGATTATGTGTAACATTTTCCAAGTTAGCTTTTGTAAGGTTTTCGTTTTGAACATTCTACGTTTTCAACAAAGAATGTTCATGAATTTTATAAAGCGCATGGGAAAACCCATCAGCTTTGGACACCAAGAAAGAAATGCAAGTGAAGATCCCTTCTGCACCATTTAATGGCATCAGGAAATTGGAAACAGAAGCACGAGAGCTTGCACGAGTTACTAATTTACTGATTCCTGCCATGCATCAGGCTTTAACTCTTTTGTCCACAAAGCATTAGCACTTCTTGATGTTGTTAATGCAGCCCCATTAAACATTCATACAATGTCTATATTCCCAGGGGCTGTTTGTTTTCCTCTTTCACTTCAGGAGCTGATGCGGATGGTCCACGTCCTCACGTGATGCTCTCACGGGTACTGAGGCAAGAAAACCTGCTTTTTGGGAGGAGGGAAAGTGCGCCAAAGGCTGATGAGAGCTTCCAGGCAGAAAAGCCTGGTGCCCATTTAGTTATTTTCCTTTCCTTTTCTGTCCTCTCTGCCTTTGCAGGGCACTTCCTGGGTATTGGGCTCTTTTCTCATTTTGATGGATGCTAATACTGCATTGTGAAAATGCAGTTTCCCTGGGCTTACTTAAAAAGATGCTTGGATATTGTGATGGCAATGTTTGCAATTAGCGCAACACTTCTCACCCGATATTTTCAATACTTTTAGAATGGTTAATTCATGGAAAATGAATTCAAAAGATTTAAGAAACCACTTCCCCCAAAACAGTTGTACATTGAAAAAACATCCAGTTCTGAGCTTCTAAATCCACCCTTCATGAAAAATAGCTCCATGAAATTTAACTGCCCTTCTTATGCCTCCGTTTTAGGATTGCCAGATAAAATAGAGGATGTCCAGCTAAATCTGAACTCCAGATAAACACAATTGTTTTTAGTATAACTATGTCCCAAATATTGCATCCTGATTTCCCCACCAGATGAAGCAATCGTTCACCTCCAGTTAGAACAGTCTCCGGAAAGGAAGCTTGGTCAGTACCTTATTGCTGTAGTGGTTGGTGTAGATGAGAAGAGATTTGGCAATTCGGACAAACAGCCCATTAGATGTTTCTTCTTAAAAGACAGGATGATTTTCACTCTTCTGAGGCTGTCTGGGAGCCCACAGAGAGACGGCTACCCTGTATCCCATGGCTCTTCTTTATCCCCTGGCATGTTCCCATCTCCGACATGGCAAAGGGGCCTGAAGCAGGGCCTGGTAGCTGAGAAGCAGAAGGACTAAGGGGGAAGAGGGAAAGAGAGATGAGGAAAGGGCCGAGACTGTGGGTTCAGGATCCCCTCCCTAAATCTGACTGTCACCTGAAGTGAACGCACAAAATGCTTGGTGGATGGTTGTCTCACCTAACGGGGGCGGCTCTCTCCTCAATGATTCTGAGGGATGAAACAGAAGCAGCTCACACAGACTCACGGGCACTTTAGGCAGCAGAGATGAAGCGGGAGCCCCTGGGAGCTGCAGGAATGGTGGAGACCTAGAAGGTCCTCTGACATCCAGCGTACAGTTTTAGAGGAGAAGGAGCTCCTACATTTAGCATCCCGTTGCCTCGATTCAACTCCTGCATCTACCGCCTACCAGCTCTGTGATCTTAGACAAATAACCTCTCTGTTCCTCAAATTCCACATCTTTAAACAGAGAATGTTCACACCTGCATCTAGGGGGTTGTTGATGAAAATAATCAATAAACAATCTACAATAAGAATAGAAAAGAGTTGTATTTGAGTCAAACTGAGGACTACAGCCCAGAAGACAGCCACTCAGATAACTCCAGAGAATCATGGTTTTCAGCACAGTTTTACATCTTGTCAGAACAGAGAGCATTAAGTGAGTCAGGGATACATTCCTTCAGGGTTTCAGTGAGTCAGCGTGGCCTTGGCACCTAGGAAGGGAGTCTTATCATGGAGACAGAATCAGCATTGGCGTCCCAGGAAGGGAGGCATTTAATCTTTATTTTTATTTATTTTTTTAACGTCTTTATTGGAGTATAATTGCTTTACAATGGTGTGTTAGTTTCTGCTGTATAACAGATTGAATCAGCTATACGTATACATATATCCCTTAATCTTTATTTTTAACAGGGACATTCTTCACTCTGGTCAGTGTGCCCTTCTCTTTAGTAATGAAAGCAGATCTACAATGCATGTTTAATGGGTCACAGACAGGCTGTTGTAGTCAGCACACGATTCAGGTTAACTCATGTATAAGCCAGAATGGCTTCCCCAGACCTCAATATGTGAACACTTCTTTTTCTTATTTATTTATTTATTATTTATATTTGGCCGCACCGTGTGGCTTGCGGGATCTTAGTTCATGGCCCTCAGCAATGAAAGGGTGAAGTCCCAACCACTGGACTGCCAGGGAATTCCCCGTGAACATTTCTTTTATCAGGCTCTTTGAGAGTTAAATGAGACACAGAGATGAGGCAGGTACAAAGTGGGTGTTTCCAAAAGCGTGTTCTCCTTTTCTCTCATTTCCACTACTTCTAGGAGGTGAATATGCAAGAAACAAGTTCATAGACTCAAACAACGAATGACACCCACACTCCGCAGTGAGCCGCCCCTTCTGGCTCCTTCACCACATTCAGTTTACAGACAAGAGCGGAGAGGAGGGCAAGGTGACGTCACGAGAGTAGGTTTAGACACACAGGAAAATGATGCCCTTATCTGTGCAGCAAAACCCCCTCACTTTAGGGAGGGCGGGAGGGAGGGAGACGCAAGAGGGAAGAGTTACGGGAACATATGTATATGTCTAACTGATTCACTTTGATATAAAGCAGAAACTAACACACCATTGTAAAGCAATTATACTCCAATAAAGATGTAAAAAAAAAAACCCTCTGCACACACACGTGTGCACATGTGCCTGATTCATCCAACTTCCAGCCAACTTTAACAAAAGAAAAACAGTAATTCAGTTGTTTGAAGTTATTCATAGCAAACCTTTTCTCTATTTCTGGCAGAACTGAATAATCCAACTACTTAATAAAGAAAGACTTGGTATTTTTGGCTTCCTCAAAACTGTAGGTGAGGAAAGGCTCCCTTTCATCCTTTGAGGTTATGGTTGCTCTAAGAATTAAGTTGATGTAAGACAGATGAACAGGAGAAAATAAATGACTTTAAATATGTATGTAAACATGGGGATTCGCGTAAATATGAGGTTCCAGGCGATTCTCAGATGACTGAGGCTTAGACACCATCCTGAGGTGAGGAAAGAAAGAGGGCTGAGACTTGGGGGTCGGGGTGCTGGAAAGGAGCCCAGCTAGGGGGTAGGTGGAGGGGGCGGAAATGGATGTAAATACTGATAAGGTGCTGATAACAGGCTCAGGTGAGGGAGTTCTCTCTGGAAGTAGATCTCTTCCAGGTATGCTTACTAATGGCAATTTCCTTCTAAATGTAAATTTCCTGTACAAAAGGGGAAATTGATACGGGGGAGGTAAAGAGCTTTTCCTGTGTCTGCTGCTTCTCCCACTGCCTTTAACCCCAAATAATCCATGTGCCAAAGTGGCATATTTGCAGGTGGTACATTCTGAACCCTTTGCAATCCTTCAAAACAAAACAACACAAAGCGTGTGACTTTACCAAACTTTACCCAGAAATAGCAGCAGGCTTGCAATAATGGCTTTCTCCAGATGACCCGCTGAGCTCACTGCCTCATCGGATCTGCATTGTGGCAGATCCCGCAGGGAGACCCAGGAACAGGGCTTCAGTCTACACTGCGGGCGTCAGGACAGCTGGAGAGACTGGGAGAAAATGCTCTCCGACAAGTTTTAACCCGCATGTTGCAAAGCCAGAGCACCTCTGACCTCTGGTCCTGGTCGAGTTAGTGCTTTGAGAACAGACCTGACAAGGAGGACCAGGGCAGCTGCCTATCTCGGCACCGACGGGCGACGTCCGGTGGGAGGCGCCCGCATTGCCAGATGCCGAGAGATGGGGCGACCCTGGCGGAGCTCAGGATACCTGCACAGAGCAAAGTCCCCACTCTACCGAGATGAGACCAGGGCAAGGCGGTGGGCACAGTGGGCCGGGCAGCTTGGACCCCTCCCCCTGGAACTGGGAACCTGTAGGAGCACACTGTCATCCCCAAAAGGAAGGAGGTTGCTTCACCTCAGGTCTGGCGTAACTGGGTGATCTGGGCAGCTGGACAGGGCATCTCGATTCTAAGAGCAGCATTCCAGGCTCGCTGCCTATAGGAGTGATCCACTAGCAGATTCCACCCAGAAATTAGGAACACAGGCGACTCTTTGTGTTCCCAGCGGCTCCAGTCAGAAACAATTGCCCACTTGGCTCATTTAGACAAGTAACAAATGCTAATTGTCTCCACAATTAGCCAAGGACTGTTTCAGGGACTTGTGCCTACCAGCCCGGAATTATGAAGTGGGACGGCTAAGCACAAGAGTGAAAATTCAGCAGACATAGGTAGTGCATCCGTGCATTCTTCATTCCCTTCCCTCGCGCGGGGAGTGTGGGCTGCAGGGTGACAAGAAATTGGGAGGTTGGACAAGGTGACCCCCATGCTGTTTTCTAACTTCTGCGTACTGTAATTGGTGGTGGATGCAAATGCACAGAATCCTAGGGGATCTGTGGTCTGTTTCCAACCCTTATCAGGCAGTGCCCTGGAAGGGGAGAGGGGAGGGGAGGGGAGAGAAAGAGAGGGGAGAGGGGAGGGGAGGAGGGGAGAAGCACACCCTACACAATACAACATTCCCCACAGTTCTGGAAGTCTCTCAAGGCCCCGCCTGGCTTCTCTGAGGGGTAGATGAGACCCCAGGGAACTTACCCAGCCTTACGGGGTAAGGCTCTGCCCTCGAAGACTCCAGCAGAGGGAAGAAGGGGCAGGGGTGTTAGCCAGGGCGGGCAGCGAGGGGCTGGTTCACACTTTCCTTCTGAAATTGCTCACATGAGGAACTGGCGCCCTGTCTGAGCATCCCCTTACTTATCTTTATTCTTCTGCGTTTGTGTCTAGCTTTATTCTTTGTTTTCCCCAGATTTTCTGAGGACCCCGGGCAGCTTTTGCTCAGAGAAGACAATGTGTTTCCTCCGCTAGGGACAGCAGGTGGACCAAGCCCTCTGTCTTTTGGAGCAATGTTCCTAAAAATAAGTATGAGGCAAGAAATAATAAAACGTTAAAGGAGTTTGCGATTAACAATATACACACTACTATATATAAAATAGATAATCAACAAGGACCTACTGTACAGCACAGGGAAATCTACTTAATGTTCTGTAATGACCTATATGGGAAAAGAATCTGAAAAAGAATGGATATGTGTATATGTATAACGAAATCACTTTGCTGTACACCTGAAAGTAACACAACATTGTAAATCAACTATACTCCAATATAAAATAAAAATTAATATAAAAGAAAAAGAAAGAAAATAGGACAGAAAGAAAGGAAGGAAAGGAAGGAGGGAGACTGCTGGCCGAAGGGTCCTGCTCCATGAGAGTTTTCCTGCAGGCAAACTTTGCTTTTCTGCATTGCAGTTTTCCTACATTCCAACAGATCTGACTGACAGATTTATTCTGATATCCCAGTGACCGATGAAAGTTGAAATATTCATCAGCCCCGAGGTATTTATATTATAAAAATGGATACTTGAAAAGTTTCCTGATTATCCTCCCCAAAGAAATTCACAATAGTGGGTACTTTAGACAATCCAGGGCTTGTTAGTGTCTCCACGTCAGTAACACGTGAACAATACGAATATTGAATTTGTGCATAGGTATTATTGTTGACTTTTATGTTTCATGTCATCTTTATATTCAGGAAATATATTGAGCGAAATGCATAATTAAGCATGACTTAGCTTTTTAAACACCTTAAAACTTTTTGTGGGCAAATTTTTGCCACTCTCATTTGTTTGAAGAATCCAGCTTCCTCTGTAATTGCTTAAATTCTTTCAGACCTCTGTTGGCAACTGAGATACCCATTAGGGTTATTGAGAGATACCTTCCCCTCACATCAGTGAGTTCTTGAACAACACTGGAACTCTGGAGAGGATGGGTGGTCTGAGTGTTGGGGTGCTGGGGAAGGGGGGTGGTTTCCACTCTGAAAAGAAATGGCAGGGGACACAAAGGCAAGGAGGAGGGAAGGTCATGGTGTGTCAGGAAATGCATGTCATCTGGGGTTTCAGAGCACACATTTTTGAATGCGTGTGTGTTGCAGTTGCTAACACTGTCAATTCCACACATGCAGAGACCATAACCTCCACTAGGTTTTAATCTTAGCAATACCCAACAGCACAGACATTGTCAACAATGATTAACAGGGCTCAGGCTGACCCTCTCTGGAAGAACCCCTGGTGGGACTCTGCCCGGAATAGCAGCCCTCCCAGGCCACCAGCAAAGGTGACAAATGTGACCAGCTTTTGTGGCTTCTCTCCTGGGGCAGAAGAGAAACTTCTAGGGTGAGTTGTGATAAGGTAGGATGAGCATGTACTTTTTTGTAGTATCTTTTCCGGCGCACCAGAAATTTGACAGCATTCCATTCTAATTCCACCCAGGAGGTCAGCATTCCTAAGTCACAGCTCCCTAGAACTTGTGAAGGTGAGAGGTCATGCTAACTTTCTTGGGAGGAATTTCTAAGATCAAAGGCCAAACAGCTTCCAAGCAGTGGCATGTTCTGGAGCACCTGCCTTTTTCTTTCTGAATGCAGCCCCTCTCCTGGTCCTGGGACCTGGTAAAGAGCAGGTCTTGGCAGAGAGACTAGTTCCTTATTTTAACAGTAATACAGAGAAGTAAGTCCTCTCATCTGACGTGTTCAGGGCAGTAGCTGGTAGACAAAGTGTGTTAAGGAATCACAGGCACAGAATATTTTACTTTAACTTAAAAGATATATAAATATAATTTCTTGGCTACTCTTGGTCTGAGGACCAAATTCCGTTCTTTGAATGAGGTCTCTTTACTGGGGTTCTGCATCATTTTTCTTGCAAAACCACATATCTATTGCCTCACGTAAAATTTTCAGAGGTGATCTCTCATGGAGCAAAAACTTCAGAATATTTAGAAAGCAGGATGACCATCGAATCCTAGGTTTGTACAATCGCCAATCCATCCCCCAATCTTTCACTCTTCTCTTGGTCACACTTTTTCAAGAACATTTTTAAAAGAGACTCATTCTGATCCAGTCTTTCCAGAACATTCATCTGGGTTTTCATTGAAGCCATAGCTCTTTCCTTAGGCATTCATATTTCATAGGTTCATGTAGTATTTATTTAAATTACATAATTATAACAACGAATGCACCTGGCATAAAGAAGCTTGAGGGGTTTATCAGAGAGCAGCCCATTGGCTTCAGGCTACAGGCTACTTTGAGTCTGTTTTGCAAAAGGCATGAGAATGTTGGTTAATCCTGCAAAGGTGGTTCAGAGAAGGTTGTTGGAGAGAGCAGAGCATCTGCTGTAGAAAGTACAGTCCAGTATAAGACTCTACACCTCCCTACCTCCTGTATATGTAGAATATATAAACTTCCCCAGTGCTTACCAGGCTGCAGGTGGACAGGTGGGTACCATAGCATCAATACTTATTCATCATTGGCTGTGGGCAGTACTGGCCGAACTAAGCCCTGGACTTCTGCCCTCAAAGTCTCCCCTAGTTATTGCTGGGGCTCCCATGGGCTGTCTTAAAACATTTGGGACTATTCCCACTTCCCATTTTCCCTGTTCTCTGTCAGAGCAACCAAAATATTTAGATCTTTGAGGTGCTGTGTTAGAACAGCACCTCGTTCTGTGCACATCTATTTTGAGGCTCAGCTGGCCCCTTACTGACCTGTATTTCTGACGGACTCAGCCAGGAGTCCGGGAGGAAAGAGATTGGGCTGTAGACTCCAGTGAAGCCGAGCTCTGAGCAGAGCTGAGCTTGTGATGACTCTGAACCCTTTAAGGCTGGACTGGGATGCCAGCAGAGGGTCTGAGGACAAGAATGAGATTTGCAGGAGGGCATATGAAAATCAGCTCTGGTGTCTGTCTGGGGGCTTGTTCCTCACATCACTGAATGGGATGCTGGACCCCTCTGGATGTCCTCCCTCAGAATGACTCACACTTTGCTTTTCTTACTGAGCAGACTTCTCGGGAATGTCGTCAGTCTAGTCCAGCACATCCTCCAATCAAGAGGGTCAGGACCCTGATTCTCATGACTTCCTGCAAGATCCCACTTCTGGGCAAAGCCTTCCTCCTCTCCAGGGACTGAGTGTGGTCGCCACGATGCACACTCTCTCCAGCCATGCCTCTGCACCTTAACCTCATTCAATGCGCACTTGTGGGACATGGCCACGTGCCAGGCGCTGTCCTAAGCACTGGGCAAGACAGACACTGGGAACCAAGTATTGCTGGCACGAGAAAGGTGATCTACCGAGGTCACCATAAGAGGGGGACCGGGGGTGTATTTTAAAGATTTGCTTGCTGGAATCCAGGCAGCTCTAGGGACCAGCAATTTACCATATCATGCAACTCAAGAGGGCGTCCTTTCTGCTTGGTCCATGTGACTTTCCCCCTCCCCCAGCTCTGCCAGTTCAAGTCTTTTAAAGAGTAGATGCCACGACTGAATTAGATGTACGGATTAGTTTGCTAGGGTTCCATAAAGAAGTAGCATATATACTGGCTAGTTAAAACAACAGAAATTTACTGTCTCACAGTTCCAGGGGTCAGAAGTTCTAAATCTAGCTGCTGGCAGGGTTGATGCCTTCTGAGGGCTGTGAGGGAGAGTTTATTTCAGGCTTCTCCTGTGTTCTTACAGCCTCAAGAGTTCCTTGGCTTGTAGATGATGTTCTCCCTGTGTCTTCACATCATCCTCCCCCTGTACCTGTCTGTCTTCCCTCTGTACCAAATTTATTCTGTTTTGTAAGGATACTACTCATATTGAATACCAATGGATATCAATTGGGTAGCCACCCTAATGGCTTCATCTTAAACTGGTCATCTGCAAATACCCCATTTCCAAATAAGAGTTCTCCAACAGTATGGAGGTTCCTTAGAAAACTAAAAATAGAGCTATCTTATGACCCAGCAATCCCACTCCTAGGCATATATCGGTAGAAGACCGTAATTCGAAAAGATGCCTGCACCCCGATGTTCACTGCAGCACTATTTACAATAGCCAGGTCATGGAAGCAACCTAAATGCCCATCGACAGAGGAATGGATAAAGAAGATGTGGTACATATATACAATTGAATATTTCTCAGCCATAAAAAGGAAAGAAATAGTGCCATTTGCAGAGATGTGGATGGACCTAGAGATTGTCATACAGAGTGAAGTAAGTCAGAAAGAGAGAAACAAATATCATTTAATATCGTTTATATGTGGAATCTAGAAAAAAGGGATAGATGAACTTATTTGCAAAGCAGAAATAGAGTTACAGATGTAGAGAACAAACTTATGTTTACCAAGGGGGGGAGGGGGGTGGGACGAATTGAGAGGTTGGGATTGACATATATACACTACTATGTATAAAATAGATAACTAATGAGAACCTGATGTATAGCACAGGGAACTCTACTCAGTGCTCTGTGGTGACCTAAATGGGAAGGAAATCTAAAAAATAGTGGATATATGTATATGCATAACTGATTCACTTTGCTGTGTACAGCAGAAACTAATACAACATTGTAAAGCAACTATACTCCAATAAAAAACAAAGCAAAACAAAACAAGAGTTCTCCAGAGAAACAGAATGTGTATATATACATATAATATACATATATGTGTGTGTGTATATATATATTAAAATGTGTGCATCATCAAAAAATCTACAAACAATAAATGCTGGAGAGGGTGTGGAGAAAAGGGAACCCTCTTGCACTGTTGGTGGGAATGTAAACTGAAACAGCCACTATGGAGAACAGTATGGAGGTTCCTTAAAAAACTAAAAATAGAACTACCATATGACACAGCAATCCCGCTACTGGGTATATACCCTGAGAAAACCATAATTCAAAAAGAGTCATGTACCAAAATGTTCATTGCAGCTCTATTTACAATAGCCAGGACATGGAAGCAACCTAAGTGTCCATCAACAGATGAATGGATAAAGAAGATGTGGCACATATATACAACGGAATATTACTCAGCCATAAAAAGAAACGAAATTGAGTTATTTGTAGTGAGGTGGATGGACCTAGAGTCTGTCATACAGAGTGAAGTAAGTCAGAAAGAGAAAAACAAATACCATATGCTAACACATATATATGGAATCTAAAAAAAAAAGTCATGAAGAACCTCGGGGCAAGATGGGAATAAAGACACAGACCTACTAGAGAATGGACTTGAGGATATGGGGAGGGGGAAGGGTAAGCTGGTACAAAGTGAGAGAGTGGCATGGACATGTATCCACTACCAAACATAAAATAGATAGCTAGTGGGAAGCAGCTGCATAGCACAGGGAGATCATCTCGGTGCTTTGTGACCACCTAGAGGGGTGGGATAGGGAGGGTGGGAGGGAGGGAGATGCCAGAGGGAAGAGATATGGGGACATATGTATATGTCTAACTGATTCACTTTGTTATAAAGCATAAACTAACACACCATGGTAAAGCAATTATACTCCAATAAAGATGTTTTTAAAAAAAATGTGTGTAAAGAGATTTATTATAAGGAGTTGGCTCAGGTGATTATAGAGGCTGAGATGTCCCACGATCCACAGTCAGCAAGCTGGAGACCCAGGAAAGCCGATGGTGTAGTTTCATTTCAAATGTCAGCAAGAAGCTTGAGATCCAGAAAGAGCCAACATTTCACTTCAAGTTAGGAAAGAACCAAGGTCCCAGCTCAAGGTGTTACTGAACCAAACTTGGGTCCTCTCGCCTGCATGCAGTAAAGTCAATCCACTGACACCAGGTTGCGGTGAAGGAAAGTGAAGCATTTATTCCAAGGCGGCAAGTGAGGAGAATGGGCAGCTAGTGCTTAAACTATATCCAATATCCTGGGATAAACTATAATGGAAAAGAATATTAAAAAGAATGTATATATGTGAATAACAGAATCACTTTGCTCTACAGCAGAAATTGTGTATAACTGAGTCACTTTGCTCTACAGCAGAAATTAACACAGCATTGTACATCAACTATACTTAAAAAAAAAAAAAAAAAGACCCAAACTCCCCAATGGCTTTCAAGGAAAGATTTTTATATTTATTTGGTTGCACTGGGTCTTATTTGCGGCAGGCAAGCTCCTTAGTTGCAGTACGCAGCCTCCTTAGTTGTAGCATGCAAACTCTTAGTTGTGGCATGCACGTGGGATCTAGTTCCCTGAACAGGGAACCCCTACATTGGGAGGGTGGAATCTTAACCAGTGCACCACCAGGGAAGTCCCAGGGAAAGATTTTTAAAGAGAAGGTGAGGGGTGGGGTAGAGGGTGTGTGATCAGCTCGTCGACATTCTTCTGATTGGTTGGTGGTGAGGTCATCGGGAGTCAACATCACCAGCCTTCTGGTTCCAACCAGTCTGGGGTCTGTGTGCTGGTGGGTAGCATGCAGTTAACTTCTCCCACCTGGTGGGGGTTTCAAGTATCTTCCAACAGCTCAAAGGATGTGACTCAGAATATTATCTGTAGCCCTTGAGGAGGAACTAAAGGTCCTTGATTTTGTTTAACGGCTGAACTATTATTATTTTGTCCTGCTTGCATGTTTTCCTTTCTTTCTGCATTTTCTCACTTCTCTGTTTAAATGTTCTCTTTGGTACCCGGGGAAGGCCTAGGAGGTTTAAGTTTTTCTACAGACAAGAGGCAGGTAGAGGACATGGAGGGGAGAGTCCCAGGAAGGCTCCATAGGGTCCTGCTCCATTACAAAGGTCATCAGGCAGGAGAAATTCCCCCTTATTTGCAGGAGAGTTGACTTTTTTATTCTATTCAGGCCTCCAACTGACTGGGTGAGGCCCACTCACAGTAAGGAAGACAATCTGCCTTACTCAGTCTATGGATTCAAATGTTAGTCTCATGCAGAGACTGGATGCATCACCGTGCATTTTTTTCCATGCTCAGAAGGCCACTAGGGAAAGCCAGCACCACTCTGCCCAGAGCACCAGCTCACCACTTGGCTGAACCCATTCCACAACTCACTGGGTTTATGGTCTTTTGTTACACCAGCAATAGGAAAGGAAAACCTTCTCTGATGGCCAGAGTCAGCCAAGGGACCAGGTTGGGATTGGGGTGAATACAATGACTTACAGTGTTTAATTTTCTTCATTATTATTCATTGGACAACACAGTTTATTTTTTACTCTATGAGATATGGTTTAGTTACTTAAACATCTATCAGGCTGGTCTATTAGCATTCCCTAGGTGTATAATAAATAAGGAAAATATGCAAATATGTAAGTACATAAAGTAAATATGCATAAATCTGTCCATCAGCACTCGCATTAGAGGAACGTTGCTTGGGAGAGCAGCGTTTGCCCGAAAGAATGACTCTGTGGTGGTGGGATTTAAGCCCTACGTCACTGTGAAGAAAAGACATTCTAAGTTAAGAGCCTTCCCAGTGGCTCCAAAGTAGTCTCCAGTGGCTGAACCCTTGCATGAGAAAACCCTGCACTGAGTCAGTCTCTAAGTTGGGAGCCACAGGCAGCAGGACAATCTGGTTGTCTCTGATCAGATTCATTTAGTAAGTGGATGCCGGGGCAGGGAGGGAGCGGCCAGAGCTTAGCCATCCCAGAGTATTCTTGCTCCTTTAACTGTCAATAGGCTCCGCCATGTTGAAGGCTCCTGGAGCAGAGGCCCCGGCTTCCCCACCTCTCAGTCCACCTTGAGACACAGCGTCATGGTCAAGGCAGCCCGCAGGACATGCCAGAGGAGTTCATCTGTTCAATGGATGAAGTTCCAAGCAGGTGGGATTGGTGCAGACCTTCTCTGAATCTGGTTCTGTAAGCACACAGGTCTGCTGTTGACATCCTAACAACTCAGAGGGGATTTTCCAGTGTTCCCTGGGATCTACATCTTACCGCATGTGAGTTAAGTTGGAGTGAACTTATTTTTCTAAATAAATGACAAAGGCTCTGGTGCTGTTTCTCACGTCAAAGGCGGGTCTGGGAAATGCAGTTTGTAGTCCAAAGAATCACAGTATCCCAGAATTTAATGGTTTAAAGGAAGAGAGACATAATACTTGAAACCCAAACACTTCCAAGACAAATGATGCACACTGGTTCACCACTCATTTTCAGACTTTTCTGCTATCTCCTTGGCTGTTCCTTTTTGGAATCCATGGCAAATCTGCCTTGCCTCACCCTTAAAGTGTGATTTGCCCAGAGTTTCGCCTCCCACCTGTCCTTTCATGCTGGGGGCCCATATGTATCCCCTTATTGGGATACAGGGTGACTCCAGCCCTGGAGACGCTACTCAACAGATTCTCTGGGTCAACAGCTGGCAGGGCCCAAGCCAACGGCCCTCCCTCAGGCCACGTGGCCAGGAGGCCAGCTCTCTAATCACAGCTTGGCCTCTCCATCAAAGGGTCTGGAAAGACCCGCTTTGCATCCTTCAAAGTCCAAACCTTGAGTATAATTAGTAGGTGCTTTCCCTGTGGAAAAGTGTTGGAAATCCTGCTTTGTGTAGTCACGGCCAGGAACACGCAGAGGTGTGGTTTCCTCTGTCTCAGAGATGCAAGGGCTCTGGCATGTGGTCCAGACACCAGGCTTCTGCCAAAGGCCACCAACCCACAGGCCAGCACCAGTACGTCATGTTCAGCACCACTTCCCCTGCAAAGCGCCCGCTCCCATGTCATCGCACAAGGGCTACGGCAAACTTGGGGACAAGGCGATGACTGTCCAAAGGCATGACCAACTGAAGGCAAAATGTGATGTCGGTGCTCGAGGAGCTTGTCACAAAGTACCTGAGGGGTGACTGAGATGCTGCACTGGCTGGCTGAGCGGTCTGGGAGCACGTCCACTGGCAGCCAGGGGGCAGGTGAGGGGAGAATAGGAACTTGAAAACCTTGGAGACACCTAAGAAGCAAGCAGGCCTGAGG
Source organism: Monodon monoceros (assembly GCF_005190385.1). Taxonomy (NCBI): domain Eukaryota; kingdom Metazoa; phylum Chordata; class Mammalia; order Artiodactyla; family Monodontidae; genus Monodon; species Monodon monoceros. The sequence goes on along the minus strand of NW_021703772.1, from coordinate 6,146,420 downwards.
AAGGCGTGGGTGCAGCAGCAGGTAACACAAGCTCCAGTGGACGCAGACCGGCTGGGTTCAAAACCCACCATGCCCCAGGGGTGGGACTTCAGGGGAGTGTGGTGAGAGCCTGGTGGGGTCTCAGCCTTCTCCTGTTCCCCAGGATGGGGGTCATCAGAATAGCCCCTGTCATGGGGTTGACCTGGGGGTAAATGAAAACGAGTGTCAAAAGCCCCACTTAGCCAGAGCGCGCACCCAGCAGACGCTCAGGGATGCAAGCTGACGCGAATCCTAATTCCATTTGCATACAGCCAGACCAAGGATGCCATGTGGTTTCAATCCTCAAAGCCCGTGTTTTCCAAGTGATCTCAGAATTACTGGTGTGCTGGTTAAATGCAGACTCAGGGAAAAGGAGGGTGAGTCTCTCAAGCTCTGTCTTGGGTCTGGGAACTGCCAGTGGCTGACCACCAGGCTTGTTTTAGTCCCTCCGTGTTTACGTGGCCTCAGGGGAAACAGCAAGTTGTAGGCGGGGCTAGATGCCACAAGGTGGAGTAAATGAGGGCCTCTGCTTCCCCAGCAGGCAACTCCACCAAAGAGATCGGATTCACCAGCACCGGCTCGTGAGCTATCTCAGGATCTCTCCTTAGACAGTCACTCTCCCGTGGGGTTAGTTACTGGAAGTTACTCTGGGGACGCAGAGTAAAGTAGGGGTTAGGAATCCAGGCTGTGAAGTCGGCAAGGCTGGGTTCAGATTCCAGGTCTTCTAGTAACGGCTGTGTGGCCTTAGCTTGGCTCTAACCCTCTCCCTCATCCTCATCTATAGAACTGTGAGAGGGGTGGTAATAAAAATAGAGTCCTCAGGGCCGCCCTGGTGGCACAGTGGCTGAGAGTCCGCCTGCCGATGCAGGGGACGCGGGTTCGGGCCCCGGTCCGGGAGGATCCCACATGCCGCGGAGCGGCTGGGCCCGTGAGCCATGGCCGCTGAGCCTGCGCGTCCGGAGCCTGTGCTCCGCAACGGGAGAGGCCACAACAGTGAGAGGCCCGCGTACCACAAAAAAAAAAAGAAAGAAGTCCTTTGATTTGGGGATCATGAAATGAGATTGTGTCCAGTGCCTAGCGTATTAAGAGAGCACTCTTAAACCTTGCCTTTGTATCTGTGGGTAGAGTTAGGAGAAACTGGCTACAAGAGTCTGTATGATGTCATTTCTTAGAAGTAGCTCACGAAGAGCATCTTCTCAATGGAAACTACAAATATCTAGAGCAGGATCTGACCCACATCCACAGCCTCTTGACGTTCTTAGAGTTTAAGATCAACGTAGGCAATCTGTTTGCTGAGTGATAAATGCCAGTGCTTGAATGTGATTTCAGTCATAGATGCTGCAAACCAAGATCTTAGAGATGAAACCATCCGTGGGATTCTCATGAGGATATGGGGAACTCTGTGACTGGAGATTTCCCTCTGTCGTTATTATGTTTGATAAATGGCCACTTGGAAAGTGTGTTAAAATGTTGGCATGTTTTTTCAGGCAAAACAATTCCAACCAGAAAGCAGGTGCTTGGAGGTTCCTCTATTGCTCTGAAATACACCTCAGTGATTGATTTCATAATGATGGAAGTGAAATTTGTGATGTTAAAATCAAATAACATATGGGGACTACATCAAGAATGGCCTCCTTATCCTGCCATAGTTAATATCTTCCCATTTTGTGCTTAATGTTCACTGTTTCCTTCTAAGATTTGAAATACACACGGAACTCCCAATTCAGCTTTCATCTAAAAAGCTATTTCAACTGGAAACAAAATCCAGTTGAATGTACATGCATTTGTTGAGAAATCGGTATAGAAATAGATGTTTGTCCACGTTACCAATATGACACAGAATCAAATATGCCCTTTTGAAAGAGTTACTATGGAGTAAAGGTAGGAAAATAATTCCAGAGTTTCCACCTGGACGTCAATCAAGTTACATTCTCTCATAGCAGAGGACCTGCCCCCCTGACAGCCTCTCTCTACCTGAGCTGAACATCTGTGGGTGATGAGGGCAGAGCAGGGTACAGAGAGTACTGTCCAGGGAGCACAGGGACAGAAGAAGTAGCAGAGGGAGTTTCCTCCCCTCCCAAAGGGGTCTTTTAAAATCATTCCCAGGGAATGCTTCTTTCACTCCCCTGCATCAATCACCCAGTGACAGTCCGTGGAAATGGGTAAGAAGTGCATGACCTGGTCTCTCCCTCTGTCCCTCTGTCTCTGTCTCTGTCTCTATCTCTTTCTCCAACTCCTTCACTACACAGTGTTTCTCTGATCTTTCAGATCCCTAAACTTGCCCAGCTTCTCCCAGCTTTAGGAGCCTGTGATGGTTAATTTTATGTGTCAGTTTGACTGGGTTAAGGATGCCCAAGTAGCTGGTAAAACATGATCTCTGGGTGTGTCTGTGAGGATGTTTCCAGAAGGGATTAACACTTGAATCTGTAGGCTGAGTAAAGATTGCCCTCAACGATGTGTGTGTGGGGAGGTGGTGGCTGGGGGGACATCATCCAATCCTTTGAGGGCCTGACTACAAAAAAAAGTGGAGGAAGGGTGAATTCACTCACTCTTTGAGCTGAGATATCCATCTTCTCTTGCCCTCGGACACTGGCACTCCTTGTTCTCAGACCTTCACACCCAGGCTGAATTCTACCACCTGCTTTCCTGGTTCTCTCCTATCTATCTATCTATCATCTATCAATAATCTATCTCTCCATCTATCCCTCTAACTATCTATCTATCTATCAATAATCTATCCCTATATCAATAATCTATCTCTCCATCTATCCATCTAGTTATCAATAATCTATCCCTCTATCCATCTATAAATCTATCC